>NC_056738.1:305258767-305271267 GCF_019279795.1 Protopterus annectens | reverse complement strand
CAGAAGTCTAGGAAGTTATTAAAAGAAAGGAGGAGTGCAGGAAAATGTAGGACATTAAAAAAAGGACTAGGTCAAAAAGAAATACTGGTTGTCTAACAAGGAAGCTAAGGGAGCAGTAGTAATAGCAAATAATAAGAGCATCAGAGGTGCCTTACCATCTTCTGAAAAGTGACTCAGCAGATGGCAGAAAAAACTCTATCAGGCTGCAAGGCAAAGACAGGAAGAAAAAGAAGGTAGCAAACAAACAGCATTCATAAGAGATACTAACAGCAACCTTCTCACCAGTCTGCAGGACATTTAAGGGAGATGGAAGGAGTACTTCCAGCAGCTTATGGATGAAGAAAACCCAACAGAAGTTGAACTGCCCCATACATGGCCTACTATGAAAGAGGAATAAGAGCCCACCCTAGAAGAAGTAATACCAACACTAAAGATAATTAAGTCTGGGAGATCAGTAAGCTCAGATGAGGATCTCAACAGATATGATCAAGATGTTGCATGAGTTAGGGGAGAAATGGCACCTGAGGAAACACCTAACATTATGAAGCGAAAGGCGTATCCCAGAAGACTACAGAATAAGCATCCTTGGGTGAGTGTACAAGAACAATGAGAACATTCACATCTCTGGGCAGTATAGAGGTATCAAACTCCTGTCATAATGCATGAAAGTGCTAGAGAGGATGACTGATAAATATGTTGGCAGTAGAAGGTAAGATAAGCAGTTTGGCTTCAGACCACGATGCAGCACAATCATTTGCAGTGAGACAGATAATGGACAGGAAGATAGAGATGAAGAAGTAGTCCAATTGGGCATTCCTAAATATGAAGAAAACATATGACAAGTTTCCAAGAAAGCTGACTTGGACAGTCCTGTGATGGTCAAATGCCCTGGAAACATTGGTAGAATTAGTGCAGGCTATGTGCCAGGACCCAATGACACAAGTATGAACAGTGTTCAGACCCACAAAGGGGTTCACAGTGAGAATAGGTGTGCAGCAGGGTTCAGCCTTGAGCCCACTACTGTTCATACTGGTGATGCACTACATTAGCAAACAGGTCAGAGAGGTAGGATCAACAAAGCTGATGCATGCAGACAATGTGGGATTACAGGCAGACTCTGAACAGGAACTTAATCAATGATACAGGAATATAATAGAATAAAACTGCAGGCACATGGGATGAAACTGAATATGGACAAGGCATACATACATACATACATACAAATGTTTCAAGCACGGGCATTAATGCCCTTCTAGCTTGCCAATATACCAAAACACTTGTTCCCATAATAAATGTCCAGGCTGTTCATAAAAATATCTAAACTAGTACTTGCTTTAATGTAATTTGGTAGTCTGTTCCAAGCATCAGCTACTCTGTCAGAGAACCAATTAGTTCACTTCTCATTCCTATAGAATCTTCTACATAGGTTATCTGATGATTCTCTAGTACTTTTTGATAACTCCAAACATTCCCAGAGGTAGTTGTCCCTAAATGCCCTATATACCTGAATAAGATCTCCACTTAGATATTTGCAAGCAACACTGTACAAGTTCAGATATTTTAGTCTTTCATAATAACTTAGATTTTCACATCCATGGATGCCCTTCGTATATTTCTGCTGTACTCTTTCCAGATTATTCATGCTTGTTTTCTTATAGGGTTTCCATATTTTTGTTCCATACTCAAGTTTGGGTCGAATGTAACTAACAAACAATGGCTTCATTATGTTTGATTTCCTAGACAATCTTTTTATACAACCTATAGTTCTATAACTATCATTAGCCAATTGGTTGATATGATTAGAAAAACTCATAGCTGAATCTACCCATATACCCAGGTCCTTAAATGAGTCTACAGTTTCAATCACTGTGTGCTGTATTAAATATTCACCTTTCAGTTTATGTCTACCAAATCTCATATGCTTAGTTTTTTATGTATTTATCAACATATTATTCTCCTGTGCCCAAATGATCAGTTTAGTCAAATTATTTTGCAGACGTGCCTAATCTGTAACACTTGTAATCGGTTTACCCAATTTCAGGTTGTCAGCATATAGACTGTAGAGCACCTCAGATATAAAAGTAAGGTCTGAAAGATACAATCTAAACAAGTAAGGGCCTAGGACAGAACCCTGTGGGACACCTTGACTGTAACCAAGGATTTCACCTGTCCAGTTGCTGTGTGATACTTCTCATGTCCTATTTGAAAGCCATGCAGCTATCCATCTTATCAACAGTGCATCAATACCTAGTTGCACTAATTTATTGATCAGTATTTTGTGTATGACCATGTCAAATGCTGAAGTTAAATCTATATAAATCACATCACAACACAATTTTTCATTCATGGCTGTTATTATATTGTTATAGAAAAAGAAGTTATGTTCTTACCATAACGTTCCATGTTTGCTGTCCTTCATCTCACCTTCCTTCTTTCTGTTTGTGTTCAGAGTCGAACTCAGCTCTGACTCGGCCACATACTATAGCTCGAAAAGTCTTTACTGACTCGAGGCTAATCCCTGTCACAACATGCCTAGCGGTAGCTACCCAGATCTCATTTGTGATAACCATCCACTAGACAAAGCAGGTAAAACAAGAATCAATTTACCAAAAATTACCATAGCAAATAATCTCCTTGTAACAGGAAGGAGGCATAACAAGGGAGGGGACCAAGACTATATCTAAGCAGCTGAAGTGACAGCAGAAACTCAGCCAGTATAGCCAAAAAAAGGAAATCCTCTCGATAATCCAGGAGGGGGGAAGGAGGGAGTGATGCAAGAAGGAAGGTGAGATGAAGCACAACAAACATGGAATGTTATGGTAAGATCATAACGTCTTCATGTTATGTTGTCCCTATCTCACCTTCCTTCTTTCTGTTTGGGGCAGCATCCTCAGCACCTAAATCCTGGGTGGCTCACTGGAAAAAACTCGTCAGTACCGTGGAACCAGAGGATGCCCTGTTCCGGGAGGCCATGTCCACTTTGTAATGAGTAATAAAGGTATGGGGGTTAGCCCATGTTGCTGCTGCACAGATAGAATCTAGAGGTAGTCTAGCTTGAAAAGCGATAGAGGTAGCCAAAGACCTAGTTGAGTGTCTTCTAATCTTTCCTGGGATTTTCATGTTTCGTGACTCATAAATATATGTGATGGTGTTCAAAAGTCACTTTGACAAGGTTACTTTAGAAACCTGAGAACCTTGCTTCTTCTCTGAAAGGATATAAATAATTGGTTTAATTTTCTAATGTCTTTGATTCTGTGTAAATAAAAGCGAAGCTGCCTATGAACATCCAATTGATAGAGCTTATACTCTGCCTTGTTGCCATAATTGGGGAAGAAAACAGGAAGTTAAATGGACTGATTCAAATTATACTCTGAAATACTTTTGGTAAAAAGGAAGGATTAGTTCTGAGAGAGAGATTTTTTCTTTGTGGAAAATTAAATAAGTTGGGCGAATGGAAAGTGCCTGTAACTCTGAAACCCGCCTGGCTGATGTAATGGCAATCAAGAAAAGGGTTTTCCATGACAAAAACTTTAGAGGACAAGAAGAAGCTGGCTCAAAGGGGGGAGAATTAGAGTTGGTAAAACTAAATTTAAATTCCACGGAGAGGGAGGTTCTCTTATTGGGGGTCTTAATAGGGCAGTACCTCATAAAAAGGAATTGCAAAGTTTATGTGACATGACGTTAGAACCTAAGTGTCCTACCTGAAAATTGGAAATGGCAGCCAGTTGCACCCGAATCATACCTGCAGCTGCTCCTCGTTCAAAGGTTTCAGCCAAAAAATCTTTGAAATAGGTGCAGTTAAGCAATCAATCTCATTCTTTTTTGCCATATAAGAGAACCTCTTTCATTTACCAGCATAAAGTTTCCTGGTAGTGTGTTTGTGAGAAGAAACCAAAATGTGTTGAACCACAGGGGAGATTTCTGGAAACCTGGCAAGGACTGGAAGTGGAAAACCAAACTGTCAGCTTGAGAGTTTGTATGGAGGGGTGGGGAGCACCTGGCTGATGTGTCAGGAGGTCTGAAACTGGGTCCAGAACCCAAGGCTCCTCTTGCAGGTGATGCCAAAGGAACGGAAACCATATCTGACTAGGCCAGTAAGGGGCAATAAGGATCAATTTGCAACCCAACAATTTTGCTTTCTGAAGAACTTTGGGAATCAGAGGAAATGGGGGGAAGGCATAAAGCAGTCCCGGGGGCCAGTCATGAACAAGTACATCCCTGGGTGACTGTCCCTGTGGTGGGACTAGGGAGAAGAAGCTGCTGCATTTGTTGTTTAATGGAGTGGCAAAGAGATTGCAGCATGGCGGGCCCCATCTGCAAAAAATCAGATCTGCAACTTCCTGTTTCAGGGACCACTCGTGAGGCATAAGTATTGCCCTGCTGAGCTTGTCCGCTATCACGTTGGATTTCCCAGGGATGTACATTGCGATCAGAAAACATTGGGAAGACATCGCCCATTGCCATACTTGTACAGCCTCCCGACACAAGGGGTAAGACCCGGTTATGCCTTGTTTGTTGATATACCACACAACTGACATATTGTCCGTCTGTATTGCTATAGTCCCTGAAGGAATAGCATCTTGAAGTGCTTGCAACACCAAGAGCACCGCCCTCATCTCCAGGACATTGATGTGTAAATGGTACTTGTGTGGTTGTCAAGTCCCTTGAACAGTCTGTCCCAGATAATGCCTCCCCCCACCCCATCTGGGAAGCATCCATAGTCACTGTGGCTACCAGCTGGGGGGTCAGGAATGGTCTGCCTAGGGTGACCTGGGGGAGTAGAGCCACCACTGCAGATCCCTCCTACAAGACTCTGCTATTGAAATCAGGTGTGACATTGGTAGATCCTGGAACGGCCACTGAGTGAAAAGGAGCCACTGCAGAATTCTCATATGGAAGTGTGCCATAGGGACCAGAGTAATTGCTGCCACCATAGAACCCAAGACCTTCAGCACGTACCATGCCTGAATTCTCTTTTTTTGTCATGAGTACTGAGACTTGTTGACGAATGGTAGAGACCCTTTCTTGAGGAAGCATCACTATCATGTCTCTTGTATTTAATTCTGCCACTATAAATGTAAAACACTGACAAGGCAACAAGGCAGATGCCTGAATTCTCTTTTTTTGTCATGAGTACTGAGACTTGTTGACGAATGGTAGAGACCCTTTCTTGAGGAAGCATCACTATCATGTCTCTTGTATTTAATTCTGCCCCTATAAATGTAAAACACTGACAAGGCAACAAGGCAGATTTTTCGTAATTTATGGTGATGCCAAGTTGTGCACAAGTGTGAACTGTGTGGTCCCGCACTTTTATCAGAGTAAGGAGCCAGTTGTCTAGATAGGGAAACACCTGGAATCCTAGATGCCTCAGGTGAGCCGTAACTACTGTCATGCATTTGGTGAACACCCTGGGGGCTGTGGTAAGACCAAAGAGCAGAGCTTTGAACTGATAATGACTGGCTCTCAGCTGGAAGCCTAGATATCTCCTGGATCACCTGTCCATTTTTATATGGTAGTACGCATCCTGGAGATCAATAGATCACATCCAATTGTCCTGATCCAAAAAGGAGAAAATGGACTGCAGTGTCACCATCTGGAGCTTAGTTTTCCTGACTGATTTGTTAAGTCTGCTGAAATCTAAAATGGGCCTCCAGTCCCCTGTCTTTTTTGGAACTAAAAATAACCTTGAGTAAGTTCTGGATTTGATTTAGTCTGTGGGGACTTCCTGGATGCCTCTTTTTTGTAGCAGCCTTCATACTTCTAGGTTTGCCTGATCCCGAAGACTGGGTGGAACAATTGGGATCGATCGTTGTGCTCTTTTGGGGGGTGTTCGGGAGAAGGGAATTTTGTATCCCCTGGATATTATGGCCCGTACCCATGCATCTTCTGTTATCATCTGCCAGGCTTTTGGGTACAGTGATAATCTGCCCCCAACTACCTCTAGAGGTGAACAGCTGGGCATCCCATCAGGGGTGCTGGAAGGGCCTAGCAGAGAAAGTATCCCTGTCACTCTGCTGTGGCCCCCTGCCACAAGAACGGCGTCTCCCATTATTATTTCCCCCTCTGACCCAGGAGGAATTTTCTGCATGTGTGTTAGGCAAAGCTCTCTGGGATTTCCGGAACCACATCTTACCACTCTTCTGATCTTTGGAGTAAGGTCTCGAGGGAGTGGAAAAACATACTCCCATGGCAGAGAGAGTTTTGCCATCTCATTCACACCTGGTAAGAGTCTCTTTTACTAGAGGCCCGAACAAAGAAGAGCTATCAAAGGGGGAGTTTGTAAAGGAGGACTTGGACTCCTCAAATTGACATAGGTGCATCCAGGAGTGTCTCCGCAGAGCAACTCCTGTGCCTGCAACCCTACTCACTCCATCTGCCACGTAAGAAATCAGGTGTATGGAGGAGTTAACGATTGAGGTCAAGGTTGCAAGCTGGTTAGCTGTCTTGTTTACTGCTCCCTCAGCTGTAGGATCCTGAGGGGTATCTCCTAACTCCTTGAGGAGATCCCTCTGAAGTCTTGTAAAGTGTGATAAGTAGTTCAGCAACATGAGTGTAATGGCCGCTGAGGAAAACATATGCTTCCCATACCTGTCCATTATCCGGGACTCCTTTTTAGGTGGATGAACAGAAGAGGAAGTTTCTGCTAGTTCCTTCTTGGTGGCTGCTGCTACTGCCATAGCATCAACAGGCACTCCTTTTGAAAGAAATGGTTTGTCTTCAGGGGCAGTTATAAATTTATTGGACTGCCGTGGAACTGGTTCCACGGTTTTTGGAGAGCTCCACACCTTTTGACTCACTATAGCTAAAAGTGGGTCAAAAAGCAGGGACACCCAAGAGGTGGAGGGTCGGGAACCAAAAGTGTCCAGGTACACAGACTCATCCTCAGAAGGGGCAAGGGGCTTCCAGTTACCCTTCTGTCCAAGGATTTCCAGGATGTCTGAAAAAGTGACATCCTCAGAGGGGGACCGTGGGGACTCTTCTGACTTCTCCAAGTCTGTGTCTGAGGTGACGGACTCAGGGGAGTCCAAATGCTTCCTCTTGCATTTTCTCTTCTGAGGAGCCTCCTCCGAGGCATGCTCAGGATAGGTTTCGGAAGAGGTGGGGTCACCCAATGTGGCATCCTGGGGCATAGGTTTCCTATGCTTGGGGTGGAGAGGAGGCTCCGAGGCAGACACCAGTATAAAAGGGGAAGGAGCCAATGGAGCCAAGGGTGGAGCGGTCTCAGCAGGCAGCACACTTCTCATCACCTCGAAGGCACCATGGTCATGGACAGAGAGAGACTCCAGCTCCCAAGAACATGGAGACCTCCTCTGAATCAAGGGCGATGGCTTTGAGGCTGAAGTAGGAGCCGAGTTCATCTGTACCAAAGCACCGAGATGGAGAGGGGGGGTGAGACAAGGGTCCGATGCCACTCCCCCTCTCAGAGCCAACAAGAGATCATGGGCCCCCAGATCCCTTGACAGACTGAGGTATCGAGGAGATTGGAGTTGAGTTCAGAACTGATAAACCTAGGGCTGCTGAAACCAACAAGTTCCACCACCACAACTTCCATGCACTTCGACTCTGAACTGGATGCAGTCGGAGGAGGACTCGATGTAAAAACTGGTTGGCCAGATGGCACCACTTCCTTCTGGGCCGGGCTTGACAACAATTTAGCAAATACTGCTGTCTTGAGCAGCCTCTTCACCACCCTTTCCATGTCATCATCTGAATGGCTCCTGGATGACCGAGAGGAGTGTGTAGAAGACCGGTGACTACCTGTCACAGATTGTAAAATGGGAGACTGTGGAACAGATCTCACCGGCTCCAAAGAGGGGGACCTAGATCTTTTATGAGTCCAGGATGGCTCCAAGACTGCTGATGGAGCTGCCAGAGATAGAGTCTTATCAGAGCCAACTGTCCACTCTGAAGGCTCAGAAGACTTGTCTTTAGATTTTGTCAGCACCGAGGATGGAGCCGACAAAGATGCAGGTTTATCGTCTTGTTTTTTTTGCAGCTGAGTTTCTCCAGATGCAGCTTCAAAAGTGTTTTTTAATAAACTTTGTAGAATAAGCTTGTTTTGTCTCTCCTGCAGGACTCATGCACTAAAGCCATGGAAATGGAACACGAGTTCTGCAGGTGAACAGCCCCTAAACAGTACACACAACTTGTGTGCCTGTCCGTAAGGGACATTTTCTGGCAACACGAGTCGCATTTTTTAAACCCTGATGGTTTTGGATCCTGGGACATGGTAAAGTACCTGAAACAACAAGACAGGTAACACACAAGTTAGCAAAACAAATTACAAGTAACACACCTAACTGACAAAAACACAACTTTTTTTTTTTTTGTTACAACAGAAGGAAAGAAGAGGTAGCCTCTAAGCTAAATGGCTACTTTCCCTAAGGAAGAAGAGCCTCTAACTAAAATGGCTTCTCCTGAAAGTAGAAAGGAAGGACAGAAAAAGGGGAAAACCCTCTAACTTAAACGGGCTGCTGACAGGGATCACAAGGGCAAGGTAGGCCCACGGAAAATGACAGCCACAACAAAAGCAATAACAAACAGCCGAAGGTTGGGAGGGGGGTAGTAGAATATAAGAAATGTTAGACTGACACTACCAGGGTGCTAAAAACTATCAGAAAACTGTCACAATATTTAAAATTTAGCACAAGAAAAAAATACTTAGCCTGAGGCAGTAGAAGACAATCTCAATGCTACAAGAGGCAAACGAGATTTGGGTAGCTACTGCTAGGCATGTTGGGATAGGGGTTAGCCTTGAGCCAGTAAAGACTTTGAGCTATAGTATGTGGCCAAGTCAGAGCCGAGTTTGGCTCCAAATCCAAACAGAAAGAAGGAAGGCGAAATAGGGACAACATAACATCATTATGTTACAGGTGGTAATAGATCTATTTTCAACATATGCATGCTGATATATGTTTCAAGTCCCAGCCTATCTAGTTCTGACAATAACTTATCCAGTATTATCTTCTCCATTATTTTTCCACAACATGAAAGTAGACTTAATGGTCTATATGATTCTGGGTTTGTCCTACTCCCCTTTCCCTTAAAGATAGGTTTAATAAGTGCATTTCTCCAGTCTTGAAGAATCTCCCCATATTTATATGACCTAGTGAATAACAGATATAATGGTAGTGTAAGTTCTTGCTGAAATGTTATCAGGTCATTGTTACCTATTCTGTCTCCTCCCTGCACTTTGTTTGGATCCAGTTTCCACAGTTCTTTTTTAATACAATCTAATTTGTTTCCAGTATCTGGGGCTACCTGGATATCACTGGGACAACTTACCACCCCTTTTGTGGAGCCAAACTGTTTTGCATAAGATTTTGTAAATATATCTATAATCTGTTGTGTCTGAGAATAAATTTTAGAATCTATACACAGTTTATCAATCTGTGTATCTTTACTCCTTCCACATCTTATGTATCTATAAAAAGGTTTCCTATTATGCTCAATATCTTTATATAACTTTTCTTCAAATTTTTCTTGATCTTGTCTAATACTATGCTTAATCTGTTTGTCCAGCTTGTTTATTTCAGTTTTCAAAGTTGTAGTTCGACCTCTCTTCCATTTCTTATATTTTTTGTCTCTCACCTTAATCAGGTATCTTGTTCTTATGGAAATATACCCCCCTGATGTTGCATGCCTAGATCCTGATGTTAAACATTTTTTTGACTTTTTGCACTCAATTTCTCTTTCAAAACTTTCCACATTCCATCTGCAGTTTTTCCACTGAACACCTCACTCCAGCTAGTTTTATATAGTAACTGTTTTGCTTCCCTATAATATATAATTAACCTTCTGTGCATTGGCTTAGATTTCAGTTTGGCAGAATTATCTAGAAACAAATTAACCTTAATAACCCCATGATCACTGCGCATCAATGGTGGTAAAACTTGACTTGAAGTTACAGTAATTTCTTTGGGAACACAAATAACATCTAGTATATTCCGTCCCTTGGTAGGTTTTTTTACAATCTGAAACATTTGTTGTTCCTGAAAATACTCTGTGAATCATTTCTTTAATAACATTGTTGAATCAATATTATTCCAGTCTGTTTCTGGTAAATTTAAGTCCCCAGCTAATATTATTCTTCCCTCCTGTGTTTCATGTAAGAAATGTATTAATTCCTCTAGGTCAGCTGCACTTGACTTTGGTGGTCTATACACTCCAATTGTTATATGTTCCAGGGTTGTCTTTATTGTCACAGTTGCACAGTCTATAGTATTGGTGTTATGGGTCTATATCACAAAATCGAACTTCCAAAATATCGAACACCATAAGTTCGAACTTGAAAGATCGAATTCGGATAATATCTAAACTTCAAAACAGCAAATTTGCTTTTCCAAAAAACACACACATAACACAATCACACCAAACACCTTCAAAACCTACACTAAACCTAACATATACCACTATCTATGCACTATCCTTAACCCAGCCCTAACTCTAAAGTCCGTTAGTACTGCACACTTACCTGACCCGCGCCCTAACCCTAAAGTCCATCACTACCTCACAATTACCTGATCCACGGCCTAACCCTAAAGTCCGTCACTATCGCACACTTACCTGACCCTCTCCCTAACCCTAACGTCCATCACTATCGCACACTTACCTGGCCCGTGCCCTAACCCTAAAGTCCGTCACTACCCGTTCGTACACTTACCTTGACCCAGTCTGAAAATGCCGAAGCTGCAGAAACAGCCAACCAAATTCTTTCCTTGGGAAAGAATTCGGGTTTCCGCGGCTTCGACATTCTCACCTTTCAAACTACCAAGTTCAGCCTTCTGGTATTCGGCGTTCTTCATGTTCAGTTTCACAATAGGAACCCAGTGTTATCATTGAACATGTAATAATCACAGGTCTCATAGCTATCTTTAATCCCTATCATAACACCTCCACCTGATTTTTTTGTTAGAATGTCTGTCACCATAGCAGCAAATGGGAGAAATGAGAAGAAGCTGAACATTGAAATAGAAGGGAAAATAGTGGAACAGGTCAACAGTTTCAAATATTTGTGAGGGGAGGTTGAGGAGAAGGGAAGTCTGAATGAGGATGTCAAAGTTAGAATCAAAGGAGCTGCAGCCAACTGGCACCAAATGTCTGGGGTGGTGTTTGACAAAGGAATGCCAAAGAAGCTGGAAAGTGAGGTGTACAAAACAGTGGTGTGACCAGTGCTTTTCTATACCACAGAAACCTGGGCAGTGAAGACAGAGCAGATGAGTAAGTTAGAAGTGATACAGGTGAAGTGCCAGAGATAGACATGATGATATCAGAGCAGGAGCCAAAATAGCTTATTTCAGAGAAGGTCAAAGAGAACAGATTGTGGTGGTTCAGGCACATGTGCAGGAAAGCAGAAGACAATTACATGAAAATGATTTGGGAGAGACAAGAAGATGCAAGTGGAAATGAGGATGTCCAGCAAATAAATGGATGGATTGAATTTGTGAAGACTTGCAACAATCAGGCATGAATGTTAAAGAAGGGAGAAAAGTGGCACTGAATCAAAACAGATGGTAACATAGCAGCATAGGATCACAGGAAGTTACTAGGCTATTGGCCCTGAGGCCCTTATAAGCCTAGCCAAGAGTTTATCCCATGCATAGACAAATCAGCACCTGATGCCCCTGTCCAGCAGGGACACGGGTGGAATCCCAGGGATGTATTTTCTATTTCTCATCCAGTTATCCAGGTTGTATTTAAAATGGGGTAAAGAGGTACTCTGCTTGATGTGAAGAGGAAGTCTATTCCATAGATGGGGGAGTCTCTGGGACACAAATCTGTCCCACCAATAAGTCCTATTGATGTCACAGACCAAGTTGAGGCCGCATGTGCGGGTTACTTGAGTCGAGCTTGACTTGTGGATATGCAGCAGTTCCATCAAGGCAGGGTCTGAGATTGCCTTGTATGCCAGACAGAGGTCACCTTTGAGTAGTCTGTATGAAACAGAGCAAAGGGATAGGGCTTTTAGCCTATCTGTGTATGGTAGATTTTTAAGGCCCTAGATTCTCCTGGTAAGGAACTTCTGTGGTCTCTCCAGCTACTACATGTGCTTTGCGAGGTACATGCCGAACATGCATGTACATGATAGTTCATACGACACCCTGACAACCCATGTAAAACATGGGAAAAAGGGGGATGATGATGTTAATGATGGGAAAGATAGATAATAGATAGACAGAGAGACTTGCCACAATAAAGAAGTTTAGCATAAGGTGTGCAAGGGCTATCAAGCAGATAATGCCATACTGGTAAGTTTAGAATAAGGGTAGATAAAGGGAAGGGTTATTTTGGGTGGCTATTACAGGAATATATCCCTTTGTGTGGCAGGCCAACAAGTTAGGGAAGAAATCCATTTTGGGTAGAATGGGCAGATACGTCTTTATCAGCAAGACTACTTCCCATCACATATAAAGACATATATATCTGTCCCTCTCACTGCCATGATGATGTTGGTTCTCTGTTGTGGTACTGTTTTATTTTCCTTACTTTGAAGTTGT
>NC_056738.1:305253767-305256267 GCF_019279795.1 Protopterus annectens | reverse complement strand
GTAGCATTAAATATAAATATAATGTATGTTCTACTTTGGGAGAATTTAAGAGGAAGGTCAGAACAATGTAAGAAAAGCCAGACCAAATTAAAGTAACTCCATGTTATATTTTGAACAGACATATCTGTAAAATGGTGAATTAAACGTACATACAGTAAGGAATTTACCAAACTAATTTATGCTGAATTTCAACAAACTATCTCATTCATTTTCTGTGCTTTACCTAATTTGCAAATTAGCAGCAAGTTCTAGATACAGACCGAAATAAAATAATATGAATGTTGTTAGGATTAGCCTTTGCAATGGAAGCTCTCTGAATTAATTAAATATCTACTTATTCTTGTAGCAGAAATATTTTACTTTCTGCTACACAGAGTAATTATGAACCCACATGAATTATAAGATACTTTATCCCTTCGGCAACTGGTGACATTTATTTTACATTTATGACATGGATAAGTGAACTGGTCCTAAATTCATTTTCATAGGGTCTGCATGGCAAAAAAAACAGTACCTTACAGTATATCACAATAAGTAACTTATAGTATTATAACGCAGTGACAGAAATCTCAAGACGTAGCATTGAGACATCCATAAATCCAAATATCAGACAGGACATTTATTGAATATACATTACAAACAAAAAGGATTATTTTAGATCCACAAAACTTGTCCAAAAAAAGTGAGCAAGTGAAAATGGTAGTGCACATGTAAGTTAAACTGCACTATTATAATGCACATCCTAGTCTAAACAGTATTTTAATCAGCAGTTCAACTGATTAGGAAATAATGAAGTTGTCAGCAATATCATATAGCATCCGTTAAGTAAAGACTTGAGTATTGTGACATCAGTAGCATGTGAAGATGTGCTTATAAGCTTTAAGGTTCACAACTTTGATTAGAAAATCACACACACACATATGCACGCACGCACGCACGCACGCACACACACACACACACACACACACACACACACACACACACACACACACACACACACACAGACACACACACTTTTTTTCTTACAACAGTTTAGAATACTGAAGTATGACTGATGTTTTATCCATGTCAGTAAAATGCCAACAGATTGGAATTCCTGACTCTTTGGCATTAGCAGTTTTACATCAGGAACGTTTAGGGTATCACAATCTACAGTCTGTTCCATACTTTCCTGCACTGCATAACATGTCCCTACAAAAACCATAGGCCTTCATTTTTTGATGTTTGAGATGCCATAGTAAGAGATCTAGCACGCCCTTTCTCTTTTCTCCTTGCAACATGCCTGAAGTCTGTGGGTGTGTTATGCTATCCTACCATCCTTTCAATGGCATGGGTTACTGGAAACAAGTGCATCTCTATAGCAGCCATCTCTTGTGATATTGTTTAAAACGTATGCATCATCACTGTTCACAAAAGCAACCTTAAGATGGCTTCCATGACACAAAGCTCACTCTTCTCATCTTTTACTTACAAAGTTCCTTCCTCTTATATTGAGTTGCCACCTGTTACTGTTCTTGTCTTTATCCAACCAATAATCAGTAAAAACTGGGTAATCAATAAAAACAGCTTTAGGATTCTCATGATTGCTCTACCTAATTTGGTATCCTTGAGTTTTGTTTATATCTGACATTAATTTTCAATGTCAAAGACTAGAGATTCCTTACAAAACACTTACAAAACAAAAATATGCATAAGTTAGAAGCTTGTATGTACCCTTTAGAGACTGGAGTCATACAAATAAAATGATAGAAAATGCCTGGCATTCTGGTAGAAAAACCCGAATAATTTCAAGAGTGTGTGTGTGTGTTGAGTCGGGTCATAAACAGAACCATAGGTAAGACAGCTTACGCACATAATTTTAATGGTATAATTCTGCAATAACAGGAAGAGAATACAGCAAATTCAAAATGGCAGATCAGAAGACTGAATAGTAACACGTTGAAAGTATGTAATGCATATAGCTATGAGAGGTCAACAGAACTAAAAGAATGAGAATTTGTTAACATTAAATTGAAAACAAAATCAGTCAGTTATAACTTGTTACACAGTTAGCATTTATGTGTATGCCAGCCTGCTAGACACGTCCTTTTCCTCATTTTCACTGTTTTCACTTCCCACGCCAGTTCTTTCAGAGTCATAATTGAGAGGCAGATACTTGCATACTGTATAACATTTCCTTCTCCTAAATTAGTGTTTCTGATAAACCCCAACAGTATCATGATTTATCTGTATAAATATCATAAGATGTCAAAAGTAGTTAAGTTGATAAGAGAATATTGTAATCTTTGTATATAACTTAGACAAATCTATGCTTCCTCAAAGGGAGTAGCATCAATGTAATTTCAAGTTTGACAGTAATGGGTATGAAATGTTCTGCAATGACATAAAATAGCTCATTTGCAGCCCATACTGCTACTCCACCTTAGTAATACATGCTAACCTTAATCCTGCTCCTGCTCCACCCTTAACATGCATCTTTACTTAAAAAAAGCCCTTCCTG
>NC_056738.1:305218767-305248767 GCF_019279795.1 Protopterus annectens | reverse complement strand
AGTCAGGGTACCATTTGGCTAGGCTTATATAGGCCCTAGGGCCAATAGCCTAGTACCTACCTATGAACCTATGAGATGTGAGGCTAGATAACCATCACACCAAGATAACTGTTAAAAGATGTTCTGGTGACCAAGTTATTAAAGTTTATACTGTATGTCCTGCAGTAATGATAAGCTTGGAAAACCAATTACAAGGCTGCTATACTGTCAGTAGCATTTCCAGTATCTGTTTCCTTTCGCTGTGTGTAACAACCCCCTAATTGTGTTGTACATCATCGATGCATCAGTGCAAAGAAAAAAATTCTGAGGATGCATGGAGAGTAGAAAATCGGACCTGAAAGCTAATGGCTAGAAAATTAAAACAATGATGCAACCTTGGATAAAACAATAAAACAAATAGCCATTCATATATGCTGTATATTTAGTGAACTGAGAAGGCAGTTAAGGAAGTAGCTACTTACTTATTTATTTTATTTACACTTTATTGTCCAGGTTAATCCCGCTAGGCCAATGACTTATTTTCAGGGGGGGGGGGCCTGAGGGGGTATGGGCAAGGCGAAATGTGACTAGGCACCTGGGAACTTCCCCCACTCTTTTCAGCAAGTGCTGTGAGTCTTCTACATCTACCTGAGCTACTACCAGTTTAGGTATATGGGGCCTTAGTTTAACATCTCATCTAAAGGATGGTACACTCATAAGTACACAAGCCCCTTATGCTGCACTGTAGTGTCAGTACTGGAAAATTAATCCAACTACCAGATGTGGGAATAGAACCCACATCGTTCTGATATTCAAGAAACAAAAGTTATTAGTAATGTATGTACCATAACTTGGTATCTGTGTTGTCTTTTTCTCATTCTGCTTCAATGATAGGTTATGGATCCAAACCTCAGATCTGACTCGGCTGCCTTCTATAGACTTCAGCTTCCAGGCTCGAGCTCCCCCCTTACCCACAATCTTCTGCCCCTAGCCCAACCTCCTTAGATCGAGTTTGCTGCACCTTATAAACAGCAGAGAGAAGAAAAAGGAACCAAGGGCTCAACCTGGAATGTAGGTTCCAACAAAGGCTTTTCCAGATCATCTAGAACCAAAGTGTTTTGGAGGGGGGTGGCTCGGCGGGAAGGTGAAGCAGACTGAGAAGAGGACAACACAGATACCAAGTTATGGTAAGTACATAACTAATAAATCCGATGTTGTCCTTCTCATTCTGCTTTACTGATGGGTCAAAGTCCACAGCCACATGATTTCTTTGGTGGCTCCCGGAAGGATATGCTGGAGCACCAAGGAGCCAAAGGACGTTCTGCTCCTAGAAACCATATCCAACTTATAATGGGTCACAAAGGTATGAGACTTGGACCAGGTAGCTGCAGCACAAACGTCATCAATAGGAATTCTAGATGAAAAAGCCACTGATGCAGCTATGGGTCTTGTTGAATGGGCCTTTGGAGGACTAGGCAACTTCAAACCATTTTTCTCATAAACAAAAGATATGCAATTAGTTATCCACTTTGTTATTGTCACTTTTGATATTGCTTACCCTTTATGATTAGGTGAAAAAGAGACAAACAACTGGTCTGATTTTTTGAATTTTTTCATCCTATGATGGTATAAATGGAACTGTCTGTGGACATCGAAGGAATGTAACAAGTATTCTCCTTTGTTGGAATAGTTAGGAAAAAACACTGTCAATTGAATGCATTGATTTGTATTATCCATAGTGGTGACCTTTGGCATGAATGAGGGATTAGTACAGGGGGAAACCCTACCCTTGTGAAAAATGATGTAAAGAGAGACTGCAATTCAGAAACCCTTTTTGCTGAAGTAATGGCAACATGTATAGCAGACTTCCAGGATAAATATTTCAAGGCACAATCATTAGCTGGTTCAAAGTTTGTAGAACAACAGTCAAATCCCACTGAGGCACTGGGTCCTTGACTGGTGGTCTAAGGAGAAAAATACCTTTCATAAAGGCTTCACATAACCTGGCTGAAGCCACAGATCCTGAAGGTAATTCTGAATGAAAATTGGATATGGCTGCAAACTGGAGATTAATGGTTGCAAAACTAGAACCTTGTTTAAATAAAGACTCCAGAAAGGAAAGAATCGAAGGAACAGGAGCTGAAAAAGAGTCAATATGATTATTAGTAGCCTAAATAGAAAATGTTTCCATTTACTCTTACATATCATCTTGGTGGAAGCTTTTTGAGAAGCCAGAATGATAGCCTTGAATATAAAAGAGAACCTGGATCCTCTACCAATCTTGGGAGCTGGAGAAGTCATGAGGTTAACTTGAGTGTGGGGAGATTTAAGTGGAGTCCTAGTGTTAGATGAGAGAGGAGGTCCAGTTTGATTTCCAGTATCCATGGAGGATATTTGAGGTGAGACCAGGGGAAGGAGAACCAAATCTGATGATTCCAAAAGGGGCAATGAGGATCACTGTGCTCTTTAACTGTTTGGCTTTCTGAAGAAATTTTGGATCAGAGGAAGAGGATGATAGGCATAAAGGAGACTGGGGGGGGGGGACAATCATGGACCAGAGCATCCTCAGGGAACTCCATGAAGGAAGGATTAGAGCAAAATAATTGCTGCATTTGTTATTGTGAGGGGATGCAAAGAGGTTGCAGCGGGGAAGACCCCAACAGTCAAATATCTTGTTTGCTACTCACTGATTGAGGGACCACTCATGTGGCATCAGAATTTATCTGCTGAGACTGTCTGCTAACATGCTGGATTTTGCCAGTACATGTCTTACAAGTAGAAAGTGGTTTGAAGAGATCACTCATTCCCAAACCCTCATGGCCTCTCTGCAAAGAGGGCATGAATGGGTTCCTCCTTGCTTTTTGATGTACCAGACTACTGACATGTTGTCTGTGTAAATAGCAATGGTCCCTAGAGGGAGAGCCTCCTGAAAGGCTTGCAGTGATAAGAGGACAGCTCTCATCTCAAGGATGTTGATATGCAATCTGGTCTCTTTCAGAGTCCACATGCCTTGAATTGAAATGCACCACCCAATAATAGATGGGAGGTGTCCGTGGACACTGTGGCTGTTGAGGGGGATGAAATGTCTGCTGACTGTGAGATCCAAGTGAATCTACCACTGTAGATGAGACCTGCAAATGTTGGTCAACCTGATAGGAATAGATAGGGACTGATGTAGAAATGACCATTGAATAGACAGTGTCCAATGAAGACTTCACATATAGTACCTGGCTAGAGGAATCACAATTATCGCAGCTGCCATGGACCCCAGGTTTCATAGAATCAATTTGCCAGGAGGAGATGGATGAGATAGAATAGCCTAACTTAGAGCTTCAAGGTGATGATGTGGTGCTGAGGCAAGGAAGCTATCTGCATAATGGCATTTAGCTGGACTCCAATGAACTCCAAAGTTTGAACCGGCTTTGGTTGTGACTTGTCTATGTTTATGGTAATACCGAGGAAGTGGTATATCTGATAAAGATAGTCTCTGGCCTGAGAAAGTTGATGCTGTATGGGGGCAGTCAGGAGCCAGTCATCTAAATAAGGAATACCTGAAACTCTTGCCAGTCAAAGATGAGCTGCAACCACTGCCAAGCATTTGGAGAACACCTGGGGGGGCTGTAGTGAGACCAAATGGCAGGGCTCTGGATTGGAAGTGATTGGCTCCTAGGTGGAAGCACAGATGACTTCTGGAGCACCTGCCTATTTTTATGTGATAGTACGCATCCTTGAACTCCACAGAGCACATGCAATTATCTTTCCTTAGTAATGGAAGGATGGACTGAACCATTACCAGCCAGAACTTGACTTTCTTCACATACAAGTTGAGATTGTTTAGATCCAAGATAGCCCTCAGGTCCCTTGTCTTCTTTGGCACCAAAAAGAAATGGGAGTAAGTTGCAGATCCTCTCTGTTTAGCTGGGACCTCTTGGATGACTCTCTTATGCAGTAGTTTCTTGATTTCTATAACTGCCAACTCCCTCTGACTGGGCGGAACATCGGGAAGTTTCTTTTGAATCTTTGTTGGGGGTAGAGAAAATGGAATGTAATACACTCTGGATATTATGCTCTGCACCCAAGCATTTGTCTTTACATGGGCCCAGGTGATATAAGTGCAGAAAAAAATGGCCTCCTACTGCCAACATAGTCAGACAGTTGGGCAGTGCTTCAGGAGCACTGAAAGTGCTTGTCAGAAAAAGGTTCTCTAAAGCCCTGGTTTTGCAAGCCCCCTCTGCCTCTTGGGTGACATCTCCCATTATAGCCTCTTCCTTTGCCTCTGGAGGAGTACTTTCCACTTTGAACAGGAAAGGAACCTTGCAATTTACAGAACCAAGTCTTCCTAGCCCCTCTTTGATTCCTTGATTAGGTTCGTTGAGGGGTGGAAAACGTAATTCCCACAGCAGACAAGGTCTTACCTTCTTGATCACTGTGGGTCAGGGTGTCCTTAACTGATGGTCCAAACATTGAAGACCCATCAACGGGGGTGTTGACAAAAGATGCCTTAAAGGGCTCTGTGAAATCACAAAGTCTCATCCAAGCATGTTGACATATTGCAATGCCAGTGCCGGCTGCCCTTGAAGATCCTTCCGCTAAGTGGGAAACGAGCCTCATGGAAGAATCTGCTATGGAAGTAAGAATGGTTAGCTCAGGAGAAATCTTATCTAACTCCTCCTTAAGCATGCACTCTGCCAAGGATTCAGAGAAGTCTTTAACCAGGTCTCTCTGAAGGCGAATAAAATGTGCCAGGTAATTGACTGCTTTCAGCGAAAAAGTCGGTGAAGCATAAGCAAGCTTCCCGAATCTGTCCAGCACTCTGGACACCCTTTTCAGCAGGTGGACAGTCAAGCTCTGCTAGGTGAGCTCTTTCTTGGTGGCAGCTTCCACAACCATAGTGTCAACTGGGATGACCTTACTCCAAAAAGTGCAGTCCGGGGGAGAAAGAGTCTTGTCTGGTAGCTTTGGTATAGGCTCTATGGTGTCCACCTCCTTCCAGGCCCAATGGGTGACAAGGTCTATATGAACATCCACCAGGGGGACAACCTAAGATGTAGATGGTCCTGCCCCAAAGGCCTCCAGGAATATGGATTCCTCTGAAGAGGGGGTATTTGGAAGACCAAGACCAGCCACCTCTTAACTTTAAAATATCTAAGATGTCTGTGAAGAAGACATCATTTGGTGGTCATTTGGGAAACCCCTCTTCCCTGTCATAGTCTGTATCCTCGATGAGGGACTCCATAGAGGAGTCCAAGTGCCTCCCTTTCACATCCTCTTCCATGGGATCTCCTCCGGGATATTCAGGAGAGAAGTTGGAAGAGGAAGGGGCTACCTCATATGCAACAGACAGGAAGTCCTTAGAGGCAGGCTGATCCTGGACAGAAATGTTAGATCCAAGGCCCAGATCTGAAGCAGGCACATGGGGAGAAGCAGAAGTCAAAGCATCCAGTACTCTGCTAACAGAGAAAGCCTTTTCTATAACTTAGAAGGCTGAAAGCCCTGGGGAAACCCTACCAAACTCCCTGGGAGCCGAAGCTCCTGAAGAAGACAGAGGAAGTTCATTGGAGCCTCAACTCCCAGACAGAACTGGACCCACACTGTCGAGGGCCAAGACTCCAAGGGGAAGGGACAGATCCAAAAATACTGGAGCTGAACCTCACCCCTCAGCTCCACCACAGCATCCCAGATCTGGGGCTAACTCTAATCTAAAGACCTCGGAGCAGAGGCAGTCAAGGTGATGGTCAGCATCGAAGAAGCAACAACCCTCTGCTCTGACTGCAAATTCCTCCGAAGACTACTGTCCTGGGGCTCCAAAACTGAACCACAGATCATAGAAGGAGAAAAAGAAGTGGAAGGGACAGTCTTGGATCCAAGAGGGGCCAGAGCTGGAAGTACCCCCATCTTTATCTGAGCCTTGATAATAGATCTTACTATCTTGTCCACATCATTATACAGGCTTCTAGAGGATCTGGAGGAAGTCACTGAAGAAGGACGGGAGTGCCTGGGAGGTCTTCAAAATCTTTGATGGAACTGTGAGAGAAATGGACATAATAGATCTCTCAGGAGATCAAGTAGAGGACTGCGGATTTGGAGATCTACAAATCTAAGAGGTTGTATGAGAGCTCGGATCCAAGGTCTTAGGATCCGGAGACTTAGAGGAAGTTGAAGGGTCACTCTGTGCCATCAAATCTATAGGATCTGATAGAGCCAACATAGGCCTCAGCACCAATGTCCTCAGATATGAATCCTTCAGAACCTTGCCAGGAGGCTCTGAAGACACCCTGGACTCATTGTAATGGCGTTTCCTTGCCTCAGAACTAGTGTTTCCTTTGCGGGGGTGAGCCCCCGGTAAAGACAGAGGAGTGGACATAAGGCCCTTTAAAATCAGTTTATTCTTTCTTTATCTTGATAGCTGTTGGATTAAACCCCTCACAGATGCTACAAGGGGAATTCGGGTGGGCAGTTCTAAACAATAAACATCTATTATGTACATCTGAGTGTGGAATTTTTCTCTCAAACTTGGCACACCTTTTAAAACCCATAGGCTTATCCATGTTGAAAAAGAGATCTAAAAAAGAGAGATATTTTTATACTTTATTTATTTTAGAAAGAGGAAATAAGAGCAATAGCCTGGAAAAAAGAGAAGGAAGTGGAAGAGAAACAAAAGGAGCCCTAATGCACCTCTTAAACATGGAAAGGGGAGGGAGGAAGCTTAGATAAGCGTAAAACTGAGAAAGAGTCTGCCCAAAACATAAATAATGAAAATCTAAGAAACAAGACTATAGAAAAAATACACTAAACTGCTGAAGCACTGGTAACCATGTCTGTACACACTGGCAGCAAACAAGATCTGACAAGGCTGGGCTAGAGCCAGAGGACTGTGGTTAAGGGAAGAGCTCAAGCCTGGAAGCTGTAGTCTGTTGAAGGTGACCATTACGGATCTGAGGATCGGACTTGTAACTCATCAGTGAAGCAGAATGAGAAGGACAATATCAAATCAAGTATGTTACCTGTAGAGTGTTGTACAACATCAGAATAACAAAGACAGGCCTCCAGATTCTCAAAAGCTTGCACAGAGTGCAAGATGAGTGCAGGAGCTCACGCAGGCAATATGCCTGCCATGCGATCAAGGAATAGCCGGCAGGGGCATGCACAAGAGCTCCAGCACTAATCCTGCACGGACTAAGCCCTGGTATGCAAATCACCTCATTTGCAGGAGAAATCCATGCAAATGAGGTGATTATGCAATCCAGGAAGCTTGCAATAGTCCGTGCAAGACTAGTGCAATCTGCAGAAATGTACTCGGTTAGTAACCGAGTACATTTCTGCAAACTACAAAACGGAGCTATGACAGCCTCAAATAATGGCTGCATATCATTGATGAAGCATGCCAATTGCCAAGTAGAAGGCCACTGGCATTGCAAAATGTGTAAAAAAAATAAAAAAAAGAACTTTTAATTTTTTTTCACCGATCTTGCCTATTTAAGCATAGGGCAGTGGCGCGCAAACAGGATCGAGGGGAGAATAATAAAACAAACTTAAAATAAACATTCTAACTAAAAGCAGTATGCTGTCAATGGCAGGCAGATGACAACCTAGCCAGTGAGTAATGGTTGCTAAGGGGGGAAGTTCAGTGTGGGACATGTAACTATGCATTAGCAGGCAATCCTATGCAAATGAGGGGAAGGATAGTGAATCCCAGATTTTCCCAGGGTGTGAGGCAGGTCCCAAGAGTGTAAGAGTATAAATAGCTGTGTGCAAGATTAGGATATAGGTGACACCATGGGGGGGTGTCAGGCATACTGTAAGTGGATTGGAGCCTTGTGACTCAGGATTGCTCCTAGCTTAGCACAGCTAAGCAAGGGGTGTGTCTAGACCTGCCTAGCACTCTTTACAAAGTGTATGTGGGTGTACGCGCCATGCACCAGGTTTTGCAGGAAGAAAAAGGAAGTTAAACCAGGAAATAGCAGCTCTGTGCACATTTGAGCACTCTGCGCAGCGCGCACACAGGCTTAAACTTGGAGGCAATGGGAAAGGAAGACAGGAGTAGGAAGGTAATCAAGGAGAACTAGCTTAGCTGGCAGGTGAAATGTATCAGAATCAACCAATTACACAGACAGCAGACCAGCCCAGGCCAGAACACTACTATAAACTAAGCAAACACCTTCCCCTCTGGTTTTTCCACACTACACCACCGATGTATACAAGTGGGGAAAGTTTAACAAACAAACCTACAAAATGAGAAGGGCTGCAGCAGGCAACATAAAACAACATGTGCAAGAGGCTGAGGGTGGTGAGGATGTGAATGCTGCTGAACAACTCACAGTGAGGAGACAGAGAAGAGTGTACAGACCCAGGGTAACCTACCAGGGGCTACATGAGCTGGAGAAAGTGGAGCGTTATAGGGTGTACAGAGACCTCCTTCATCAAATTGTTGAGCTGTGCTGGCCACACCTGACACACCAAACTGGCCGAGGGAAACCCATCCCAGTGGATACCAAGGTATGTGTAGGCCTAGGTATACTAGCCACAGGTACCTCCCAAAGCACAACTGGGGATATTATGGGGATCTCACAGGCATCAGCATCCAGAGTATTCCACCAGTTCCTGGATGCCATGGCAGCACATGCCAGTAAGCATGTATATTTCCTCAACACACGTGAGGTGTTGACCAGCAATATGCGTCTCTTCCACCAAATAGCAGAATACCCTGGGGTAGTGGGTGCTATAGACTGCATGCACATATGCATCAAAGCACCACCCGGTGAGCAGGGGTAGGGCCTACATCAACCATAGGGGCAGCCCCTCCATCAACTGCCAGGTCGTATGTGATGCCCAGGGCATTATAATGAATGTGTCTGCTGGCTGCCCTGGAAGCTATGATGATTCACACATATGGCATCTGATGCAGCTGTACCACAGATTTGCCAGTGTGGACATCCTCTACAGTCACCTATTGGGGGATGCTGGGTACCCACTGGAGCGGGGGCTGATGGCACCCATCAGAAATGCACACACACCTGAACAACAATGCCATAATGAGGCACACGCACAGACCAGACATATAATAGAGCATGTGTTTGGGATGCTCAGGTCACAGTTCTGGTGTCTGGACACATCCAGTGAAGCCTTGCAGTATTCACCAGCTACATGTACCCAAATTGTTATGGTATGTGCTATGCTACACAATATGATCCTGTGGAAACAGCTACAGCAGGAACAGCATGGGGCAGGGCCACACAGCCCCCCACCAATGCCAAGGCCTGTACAGGCACAGAGTGACTCAGAGGAGAAACAACCTGAGCCTGCCCCAGTAGGCAGAAGGAGGCATGCCCAGTATGCCCTGGCCTTGGCAAAGAGGCAATGCATAGCATATGCACTGACACAGTAGGGACCCAGGGAATGACACATCTCCCTGACTCGCACAGACAGTAAAATGAATGCCAAACATGACACTACCTGTGCTCAACCATGTATAGGGAGTGGACTATGTGCATCCGACATAGGCAGCCCTCCAACACCATCCACAAGTCTGGCACACCCTCAAGGTAAGTCAATCAACCTTCCAATTGCCAAATGGAGTAGAATGTGTTGTTACCTGTAGCTATGGTATGGATGTGAGCATGCAAGGGAATTGGGTGGCCGAATGTTATGGCTGCAGACAGTAGACACCCACAGTGGCACCATGACATCTGTAACACATACTGGAGTCACCATAGTAGCCATTACTACACAGGGTGACAAAACCCACTGCAGGAAATGGGCTGAGCGACATGTGTGTCCATAAGACCCACACATGCCAGTCAGGAAGGTGCACATACCCAACAACAGTTTCAGCCAGCAGGACAGGTGTAGACAAACACAAACAAATGCTGTACTATGGCCTCTGAATGAGCTCTATGGGTAACTCCTCCCCCAGGCCTATACAGGCAGACTACAGCAGGCCAGGCAGTTGGACATAAGTTGTGAAGGGTAGGAAGTCAGAAACTAATATGTAGGTAATTAAAGGTATGATCTGTAGTACACTGGTATGCCTCTAGCCAGCATGATAGGTAAGACTACAGACTGAAATGGAGTACCTGACATACCAGTGCAGTCCTAGCAAATGTGTACAAGTGTCAGGTGTGCCCCTCATCCTACGTACACTTATAGTAACAATCAGGTGTGCCCCCCAATCCTGTGTAGAAATGTAGAAACAATCAGGTGCCCCCCACATGTCAGTATGCACCACTCCTGCCTTTTGCATACAGTGGATAGGAATACAGACACATATATAATAACAACATAGTATAATAAGCCAAAGGTAGATGGACATAGATGTGTGGAAGAGGGTGACCGTGACAAGGAGCCATCCAGGAATGTCCCACCCAGCATACAGCCAAAGGGCCCCAAACACATGAGATGTAGATGTCACTCACTGCAGATACTAGCCACCAGTATCTGTCAGCATGACAAACTATGTGGTGCACATGCCAGCTGTGCAACATGATTGTACAAGGAAGTAGTCATCTAGTAGCTGTATACATGTACCTGTGACATATGACCCCATGTGTGCCGCATGTGGCATGTCAACCCCTACATGAATGGGTTATGGCCCATGCACACACACCCCCATAGCAGTATTATGGCAAGCCTGCTGAGGTCATCCAATGTGTAATACACCTTTGAGAGAGCTGTAGCTCAGTAATCTCCATGACACATCCCATAACTGTGTACTGCTGTAGTGATAAACTAGTTAGCTAGTAGTTCTAATAGCAGACTTGGCAATTGTGTGAGTGTGTGTTTGTGTGTGTGTCTGTCTGTCTGTCTGTGACTGTGTAGAGAAAAATGCTTTTTAGGCTAGTCACTCGCAGTACAGTTGAAATGGCCTTCTTTGGTAATCCTGCTGATGTCATTCAATGTGAAATACACCTTTGGGGAAGAAGTACTTCAGTAATGTCTGTGGCACGTACTATAACTGTGTAGTGCTGTAGTTTAATAAACTAGTTAGGTAGGGGTTCAACTCCCAGACATGACAAGTGTGTGTGTGTGTGTGTGTGTGTGTGTGTGTGTGTGTGTGTGTGTGTGTGTGTGTGTGTGTGTGTGTGTGTGTGTGGGTGTGTGTTTGTAACTTGTATCCTGTGTAGAGGTGGTTGTGAGTGTGGGCAATGTGGAGGGGGTTTTGCTTATTTCTTTTATGGTGGCCCTACTATATATCACAATGTCAACCATACAGGGATAACAGATGTAAATTAGCTGAAAGGCTGGGGTGCAAAGCCATATCCATACATGTGACAGCAAGGCCAGGCACGTGTTTGGCTGTGGGGGATGCCTATTCGTACAAGACGTATAGTGTGTGGGGCCTCTCAACCCCATTAATGTTGCATGAGGGCATATATCTTTTATTTCCCCATTGTTATCTACAGATGTATGTCTGCATATACCTATATATGTATGTATGTATATATATATATATATATATATATATATATATATATATATAAAACCTGCTGTATATATTTAGACATGTAGATGTGGACATATATATCTATAGATGTAGGCATTTGCATGTTTATATATTCATATATATATATACATATATCAACATGTTGTACCTGTTTAGACATCAATATATTTACTCATATACATACATCTACATGTTGGAATACATTCTCTGTACTGTTGAATGACTGGGCTGGATGATATGTTTGCGAATACATCAAGGATATGTATATCTGAGATGGCTTAGTGGTAAATCGCTGTGGTCTGCAGGGTCCTGGGTTTGATCCTAGCAGAGGCTGTTTATTTTGTTGCTAGGCAGAACAACGGCCATTGGATACAGTGTGATTAAGGCACTTTTGAGCAATTGTAAGTGGGGTTTGCATGGGTTTGGTCGACGGTAAGCACTGCTAAGTTACGGTTACTGTTTCTTATACTCATCTCCTGAATTGCTTAACCTGTGTAGGCATTGCTTACACCCACACAAACAGGCTTAATCCCGCTTATTGCTGCTTAAAAGTGCTTACTCCCACTTACCCTGTGCTAATTCCTTTAAAAGAAAAGAAAAAGGGGTTGATAGGAAAGTGGTGAAGAAAGGGGCACAAAGAGGGAAAGACAGTAGGAAAAATAGCTAGGGATGTGCAGGAAGGGTGTAAGGAAGGTCCATAGCTGCCCATTTCTTCTACAACAACAGCTGTGCATATCCACTGTATTCAGAGGTGGATTTGGACACTTGAACCACTGGGAGAGAGGTGCGGACAACAATAATTCATTGTGATGCCAATTAGACCAGATTATATGTGCCCAGTGGACATGTGTGCAAAATGGACAGCTATGTATGGGGCGAGATTTTTTTTGTGGGAACAGATTGCCCTTTCTTTTTTTTAAGGTGGGAGTGGGATGTTGGGGAGGGGTCGTAGGTATATTTGGGGAGGTAGGTTGGGTAGGTTAACAGACAAGACACACAAGACGCATACAGGGGTGGTATATGATACATGTGAGGGGTAAACATCTTGATGGGGAGGGATGTTGGGATATCGGAAGCCCACAAGCCCCCTAGTGGTAACAGAGGGACTGAGGTCCCCACCCATGGACAGTCACCACTGCACCTTCACAGCCCCAAATGTGGCTGTGCTGAGGGCTGAGCCACAGAGCCAGGATGACTCTCTAATTGTGACACACAGCCCTCAAGCTGGCGTAGATGATCACCAACCTGGTCATTGATCACTCTACGGACCATGAACCCAATCTGGCCACTGGTGACAGGTGCCTGTCTGTGCCCACTCCCACAGGGGGTGAGCCCCATCCCCTGAGGTGTTTCCACCCAAAGGTGGTGCAGGACCAACAGACAGGGAGGTGCGGGGTTGGGTCCCAGACATGCTGGTGCCCGCTGCCTCGGCCAGCTGAGGTGGGACAGGTGGGTCCACTGGGACCGACCTTCTCAAGCGTGCTATAGTGTTTATATTTCAACATCATATATGGGTTAGTTATAGTCAACACATTCCAGGGTTAGGTATAACAACATGCATAGATATTCCCATTACCCAGACACCAGATACGGAACAGTTGCATAGAAAACAGAACACATGCATATATGGGACCACAGTGGTAATACGAACAGCATGCAGGTATGTTGATGGCACCATGCGAACAATGTTGGAATAATTCAATATGGCACATGTATGGGGAACATTAGCATATTTATCAAATGAATGGCCATTATCAGAGTCAGTACATACCAGTTCGGGTGGGTATGTTGACTATTGTTGAAGATAAGGTGGGGAAGAGAAAATTGTCAGTTAACAAGTAGCCTATTTATATACTCCACATTACTTTCCTAGTCAGTGCTATGCCGCGGTGGTGCAGCGGTAGCGTTGTTGCCTGACAGCAAGAGGTTCTCCCATTCGATTCTCGGCTGGAGTGTGGGGAGTGCCTTCTGTGTGGAGTCTGCATGTCCTCCCCGCGGTTTGTTGGGCGTTTGAAAGACATGCGTAGATGGGTGTGCCTTCGCTGAAGGTTGAACGTCGAGCTGGCACCTCGGCGTTTGTGAAAATCTACTGCCAGTCATTAGCAGACTGGAGTTCCGCTATGGCGACCCCTAACCGGGAAAAGCCAAAAGACAACAACAACAACTTTCCTAGTCAGTGCTGTTATCTGTACCTTACAAGTGTTACTACACTACCCTATAGACCTATAATTGAGAATGATATGGCTGTCAACATCATTACACATGAACCGGTTTTACCTGCAGTATCGACCTCTTACCTGGTTTAATTGTGGAGGGAATGTTTGTTAACACTGACTAACTGTTTGTACACATATGGTGGGATTCCGGGTTGATGTTTTGCACTATCCTATCCAACTCTTTCTGCACAGACTCTGGCCATGTGTTGACCACATGCTGGTATGCCTGGACATCATTAGACTATTGTCGTTTTCCACCTTTAGTGACCCGACACACATGTACATGCTTTCCTACATTGTTATATTATGTAGCACAGTGTGGTCGACAGTGACCACTGATACTTTCTTATTCAGAGAAACTGCAACACTCACAATCCCCAACAATACCAGGGTGGACTGTACCGGTACAGGTTATATTGGTCTGTATTTCACAGAACAGTGTTCGTATCCAACATACCTGTGGGAGCAATGCTTGTTAGCACTACCTGACTGTTGCCACACAAGGTTCCAGATTACACATTAGTATTATGCGCATACATCTCGCTCTGTTACTGTACACACTCTGACCACAGCCTAACAGGTTGGGGTGTGAATGGGACATATGTGGCTTCTTAGTCACATAAGGTATTGGGGAGTTGCTAGTGTGCCAGATTTGTTGTCATAGATGTGTGTCAATCAGTTGTATTGCCTGTTTGCTGCCTATATGTCTGGGATCATCCCACTGATTTCCCAGGGGGACATGATAGGCATTAGATATGGGCCCCTTTAATAGACAGTCTGGACATATCTGTACAGTCGTGCTGTATAATTCTGTATGCAGACTACTACCACTGGCAGGATTCATACCATGGCTGTGTATGCTAATAAAACAACAGTTCACATCTCAGTCGCATAGATATTCCCATTACCCAGACACCAGATACGGAACAGTTGCATAGCAAACAGAACACATGCATATATGGGACCACAGTGGTAATACGAACAGCATGCAGGTACGTTGATGGCACCATGCGAACAATGTTGGAATAATTCAATATGGCACATGTATGGGGAACATTAGCATATTTATCAAATGAATGGCCATTATCAGAGTCAGTACATACCAGTTCGGGTGGGTATGTTGATTATTGTTGAAGATAAGGTGGGGAAGAGAAAATTGTCAGTTAACAAGTAGCCTATTTATATACTCCACATTACTTTCCTAGTCAGTGCTATGCCGCGGTGGTGCAGCGGTAGCGTTGTTGCCTGACAGCAAGAGGTTCTCCCATTCGATTCTCGGCTGGAGTGTGGGGAGTGCCTTCTGTGTGGAGTCTGCATGTCCTCCCCGCAGTTTGTTGGGCGTTTGAAAGACATGCGTAGATGGGTGTGCCTTCGCTGAAGGTTGAACGTCGAGCTGGCACCTCGGCGTTTGTGAAAATCTACTGCCAATCATTAGCAGACCGAGTTCGCTATGGCGACCTAACCGGGAAAAGCCAAAAGACAACAACAACAACTTTCCTAGTCAGTGCTGTTATCTGTACCTTACAAGTGTTACTACACTACCCTATAGACCTATAATTGAGAATGATATGGCTGTCAACATCATTACACATGAACCGGTTTTACCTGCAGTATCGACCTCTTACCTGGTTTAATTGTGGAGGGAATGTTTGTTAACACTGACTAACTGTTTGTACACATATGGTGGGATTCCGGGTTGATGTTTTGCACTATCCTATCCAACTCTTTCTGCACAGACTCTGGCCATGTGTTGACCACATGCTGGTATGCCTGGACATCATTAGACTATTGTCGTTTTCCACCTTTAGTGACCCGACACACATGTACATGCTTTCCTACATTGTTATATTATGTAGCACAGTGTGGTCGACAGTGACCACTGATACTTTCTTATTCAGAGAAACTGCAACACTCACAATCCCCAACAATACCAGGGTGGACTGTACCGGTACAGGTTATATTGGTCTGTATTTCACAGAACAGTGTTCGTATCCAACATACCTGTGGGAGCAATGCTTGTTAGCACTACCTGACTGTTGCCACACAAGGTTCCAGATTACACATTAGTATTATGCATACATCTCGCTCTGTTACTGTACACACTCTGACCACAGCCTAACAGGTTGGGGTGTGAATGGGACATATGTGGCTTCTTAGTCACATAAGGTATTGGGGAGTTGCTAGTGTGCCAGATTTGTTGTCATAGATGTGTGTCAATCAGTTGTATTGCCTGTTTGCTGCCTATATGTCTGGGATCATCCCACTGATTTCCCAGGGGGACATGATAGGCATTAGATATGGGCCCCTTTAATAGACAGTCTGGACATATCTGTACAGTCGTGCTGTATAATTCTGTATGCAGACTACTACCACTGGCAGGATTCATACCGTGGCTGTGTATGCTAATAAAACAACAGTTCACATCTCAGTCGCATAGATATTCCCATTACCCAGACACCAGATACGGAACAGTTGCATAGCAAACAGAACACATGCATATATGGGACCACAGTGGTAATACGAACAGCATGCAGGTACGTTGATGGCACCATGCGAACAATGTTGGAATAATGCAATATGGCACATGTATGGGGAACATTAGCATATTTATCAAATGAATGGCCATTATCAGAGTCAGTACATACCAGTTCGGGTGGGTATGTTGATTATTGTTGAAGATAAGGTGGGGAAGAGAAAATTGTCAGTTAACAAGTAGCCTATTTATATACTCCACATTACTTTCCTAGTCAGTGCTATGCCGCGGTGGTGCAGCGGTAGCGTTGTTGCCTGACAGCAAGAGGTTCTCCCATTCGATTCTCGGCTGGAGTGTGGGGAGTGCCTTCTGTGTGGAGTCTGCATGTCCTCCCCGCGGTTTGTTGGGCGTTTGAAAGACATGCGTAGATGGGTGTGCCTTCGCTGAAGGTTGAACGTCGAGCTGGCACCTCGGCGTTTGTGAAAATCTACTGCCAATCATTAGCAGACCGGAGTTCCGCTATGGCGACCCCTAACCGGGAAAAGCCAAAAGACAACAACAACAACTTTCCTAGTCAGTGCTGTTATCTGTACCTTACAAGTGTTACTACACTACCCTATAGACCTATAATTGAGAATGATATGGCTGTCAACATCATTACACATGAACCGGTTTTACCTGCAGTATCGACCTCTTACCTGGTTTAATTGTGGAGGGAATGTTTGTTAACACTGACTAACTGTTTGTACACATATGGTGGGATTCCGGGTTGATGTTTTGCACTATCCTATCCAACTCTTTCTGCACAGACTCTGGCCATGTGTTGACCACATGCTGGTATGCCTGGACATCATTAGACTATTGTCGTTTTCCACCTTTAGTGACCCGACACACATGTACATGCTTTCCTACATTGTTATATTATGTAGCACAGTGTGGTCGACAGTGACCACTGATACTTTCTTATTCAGAGAAACTGCAACACTCACAATCCCCAACAATACCAGGGTGGACTGTACCGGTACAGGTTATATTGGTCTGTATTTCACAGAACAGTGTTCGTATCCAACATACCTGTGGGAGCAATGCTTGTTAGCACTACCTGACTGTTGCCACACAAGGTTCCAGATTACACATTAGTATTATGCATACATCTCGCTCTGTTACTGTACACACTCTGACCACAGCCTAACAGGTTGGGGTGTGAATGGGACATATGTGGCTTCTTAGTCACATAAGGTATTGGGGAGTTGCTAGTGTGCCAGATTTGTTGTCATAGATGTGTGTCAATCAGTTGTATTGCCTGTTTGCTGCCTATATGTCTGGGATCATCCCACTGATTTCCCAGGGGGACATGATAGGCATTAGATATGGGCCCCTTTAATAGACAGTCTGGACATATCTGTACAGTCGTGCTGTATAATTCTGTATGCAGACTACTACCACTGGCAGGATTCATACCGTGGCTGTGTATGCTAATAAAACAACAGTTCACATCTCAGTTGCATGTGCTATTTGGGTTTTGTTGTCTGCATTTCCCCTGTTTACTGTCTATGTGTCTCTCAGTTGTACTAAATGACCTCTGGGGATTACACCTGCCATATACAGATATTCCTACAAATTCACATTATGGTGCATGGTGTTGGTAACAGTGCTTAATACTACAGTAGTATTACATGATTGCAAATCTACATTACCATATGATACCAGAATATACACATACAGTCCAGCTGTTAGACCTGTTTTGTCAAGGTATTACACTTTTATTGCTATACTAACAATAACAGACTCTTCCTGCCATATTCTCTAGTGTTTGCAGTACTTGCCTTGAACAATACAGGTTTTATACTAGCAATTACTTTACTACTACTTTTATTTTTATTTCCTATGACAGTAAAACCATGAGTATTACTGACCTGCCTCGTGTCGCAACCATGCCAGGCGGCAGATGTGGGCCTCCTGGTTCGCGGCCCATTCCATTGCAGCTGTGGGGGGACATAAGAGGAATATTTAGCCATACCTATCCATGTTATACCTGAGCTGGCCATTATTAAACATGTAGTAGACTGATACTTACACACAGCTGGGACATCCCCTGATGCTCTTACCTGTTGGAGCCACTCCTCCAAGAAGTCCCCCTTCCACCACTTCAGGTCGGCATAGTGGTGCCTGACCTGCTCACCAATTCGGGGTATGCCAGTGGCACTGATGAGGTCACGGGCGAGACGGTCCCAGGCCTCCGCCTTATATTGGGAGCCCTGGTACTGGTCCTGCAGCAGTCTCTGCATGGTCTTTAACTAGGAGTCCATCCATGACCTTGGACTCCTGGATGCACCAGCACTGCACCCGGAAGCGCACTCCTTCTCCCCTTACTGCCACAGTGGCTGCAAGGGGAAGCTACAACCAGTCATGAGCTGTATTCCCACATGTTAGGTTTAAGTAGGGCCAATTTCCCGCACTTTTCTGTGATTGGCCAGTTTTGAAAAGGCTAAGCAATGGGCAAACCTGCTTACCTAAGGTTGGCATTGTTTAATGAGGTATACCACTGGGCAGATTGAATTGGCTTCCCCTACACATTGCTTACACTTACTGAGTTGAGCTGTGCTGCAGTTGGCATTGTTTAATAGTTAACTAGCACTATATTTGCCTTTTGGCAGTGATTTATTATTCATCACATGTTATATATGTGTCTGGTATCCGTGATTCATGTGTACATACACTGTATGGGGACCTGGGGACTTCTATACTTTATTACAATAACACCTGTAATCTATGCTTACTACAGTACTCCAGTTCACATATATGTTATGTAGCAGGTTATACCACTTCACACTGTACATAGATTCAGTTCACATGTTTGGTTTGATTTTCCTGTGGTAAGCATTAGTTTGCTGATACCTCATTCATATCTATTGCTATGATGGCTAAGTAGTTAACTACTGTAACTATAGTGTAGAGGATCCTGAGTTTGAGCCTTGCAGAGGCAGTTTATTTTGTTGCTGGGCGGAACATGGGCCACTGAATACAGAGTGATTAAGGCACTTTAAAGCAGTTGTAAACAGGTTTGCGTGGGTTTGCACAATGGTAAGCACTGCTAACCTCCGGTTACAGTTTCTTACACTCAGTTAGCTTCTAGTTTGCTTAATCTGTTTAGGCAATGCTTACCCCATGCAAACACACTTAAACATGCTTACTAGTGCTTATATATACTTATTGCTGCTTATTTGTGCTTAAACCTGCTTACTAGTGCCTTATTCATTATGACACTGACACTTCACATGTGCATTTAATGCAGTACTCCAGTTCACATTTAAATGTTATTATGTAGGTTATATGGCAAAAAGATGTAAAAATATGTTCATATACAGATTTCACATGGAAAATGATATGTGCTGCAGTGGGACTCAAACTAGGAATGCCTGTTCATTAGGCGGATGCTCTAACCACTACACTATTTCTGTGCTGCGTCATTTGCATATATATTCCTTGTTATCCTCTTCAGCCTTTTCAGCTGCTTTAACTGTAGCTAAGCAATGGGCAAAAAGGTTTCTTCATTTTATTTATATGTACTGTTGAACACATGAGGACTGTTGGTGGGGATATGCGGACACCTATGAGCAGTCTCGCTCATTTATTTACACTTTCTGCTGTTCTACTTTGCAGAGGAGTGTTTATTCTGACAGCTCTGCTCTCAGACACGCCCCCTGCACTCGTCCACGCTCCGTGTAGCATTAGGAGCTTAGGCAGTGCACCTTCATTAATACGCATGACTTGCTGCCGTCCTCCTCTTAAACTGTCGCTTCCGTGCAGGACTAGATTATTCCTGCATGGAAGATTAGTAAATCCGGGGTATTGTGCACTACTAAGGAAGGATTTACATGAAGCTTGTATACTGCTGATCCATTTCCTGAAATCTACAGCTTATACTGTCATGTCTTCATCCGTACTGTTTAAACTAAACAGAATTTCGGAATAAAGAAAGTCATTCCTTCTTGTTCCTGCTGCCTGAAGTCACACATAGAAATAAACTTAATATCCATGCATTTTTTTATCCACAAACTTGTGAATGAATAAGCATATAAACAATAGAAATACTTTAGCATTTTAAGTTACTAGAGTTTACATAATGAAGATGATGATCTATGTATTTTCAAATCAGATATGCCTGAATCACAGATTTTCAAGTACTGTTTTGAAGATTTCTTTTCCCATTCTGAAATTAGCAGAGCAAAGCATTCCCTAGACATTTTTAAATCAAATCACAATGAGCATCTAAACATGTTGGGCAAGGTCAAATAAGAACATGGCAACCATGTATGGCCATCCCAAATCCCTACAGTAATGAAGTGCCTCTGCTTTGATTCTAAGTATTGCATCAAGTGTCATTTGGTATGATAGTACTGTTCTGCCAAAATCTTGCATATCTTAATAAGTACAGTAACATATATCACTTCTAATTCTGCTACTGGTTGACAGATGAGAAAAAATCATTTTAAAATGTAACAACTGGAAGCAGTTCAGCTCTTGTTCCCTGCTCTGACTCCTACATTCACATTCTTTCAAGTCCAGTAAATCATTATCTTTCATGGTCATATCTACACCACTTCCTGCCACATCATTCATTCATTTTTTTCTGTTTTCAATTCTTCCCATGGATGAAGAAATAATCTGTAGAGTTGGATATATAGGAAGGATGACTGTTCATATACAGAATGGGTTTGGATAGCAGACACAAGTGATTTATTTTAGTACAAGACCATGATCCTCCCTGTGTCTTGCAGTAAGTACCACTGACACTCTGTGCACAGATAATGTACTGACATGGTCCACAGTGTCTAAAGACATTCTCAAACACACTGACCATGAGGATAATGTCACCAGTAGACAATAACTTGCAACTGTACGAGGTGGAGTTCAATTTACAGTGGGCAAGGAAATGATGGGAGTGTTGTATTAAAATTCACAAGACAAGAAGAACATGTCATCTTTGGTTCATAGGTTGTTACTAGGCTATCGTCCCTAAGGCTTATACAAGCCCAGCCATAACAATTCCCTGGCTATTTCTTCCCACAGTATTTACTTCCCTGGACCCCTGTCTAGCAGGGCAACTGACGTGATCCCTGGGGTGAATTTCGTATCTCCCATCTAGAGGGACAAAGGGGAGTCTCTGGGTCAGGAACCTATCCCTCCAGCATGTTTTGTTCATTGTGATGACAAGGTTTAGATCCCTGGACCATGTGTCTCTGAGGGATTGGGATTTCTTTAAGTGTAGCATGTCCAACAGCTCTGGGTTTGATATGGCCTTGTATGTTAAGAAGAGATCGCCTCTGAGTAGACGATATGCGACAAGAGTATAGGTGGAGTTTTTTTAGACAATCAGCATAGGACATCTGCTTTAGGCCTGTGATTCTTTTAGTGAGGTATTTCTGTGGCTTTCCAGTTGTTGCAGATGTCTTGAGAGGTACATACCAAACAGGGTGTTGTATTCTATAATGGGTCTAATGAGGAATGAATACAGTGGGACAATGATCTCCTTTTTTTCTGGATGAAAAGCCCTTAGTGATGAGGTGTGCCACATAGAAGGATTTCCTGACTGTTGTGGTGATGTGGTTATCGAAGCTGAGACCATTGTCCACCTGTGTCCCTAAGTCTCTTATCACACTTTTTTTGTTTAGTGTAGTGCCACCTTTGTGGTAATTCACTGGTATATGTTTTTTCCCAAAGGGGATAACTATACATTTCTTAGCATTCAGCTTGAGCCCATGGCTCTGGCACCAAGCATCTGTTTCTGTAAGGCCCTTTTGTAGAATATCCACATCATTTGGGGATTCAGTAATGGCTCCCAGTTTGCAGTCATCTGCAAACTTTGTTAGCCAGAGTCCCTTAGTGCTGGCCTGTACTTCAGAAAAGTAGATGCCAAACAAGAGCTGTCCCAGGACTGAACCCTGAGGTACTCCACTTGTCACTTGTCTGGAGCTGGATTTGGAGTCGGCTCCTTTTACAGTGTGGGTTCTGTCAGTAAGCCGTTGGCAATCTATCCAGTGATGTAGGGATTAATGCCTATGACATAGGGATACATTTACTAGGTTGAATATTTGTAATCAGATGGTAGGATTTCTCATAATAAATGCTTTTTCTGAGGTATGTCTAATCTGAAAATTAGTTAAGGTCATTCATTTATCTTGTTTGCTGCCGTAAAACATATAATTTTTATCTGTAAAATAAAATCAATGCCAAAATAGAGACAAATGTGCCTTTTGCCCTTATTAAACTCGTGGGTATATACAGAGAAATACTACAAGCTAATAGCACTTACATTTTAACTAAAGACAGAGGTGGTGCTGAATACAGCAGTCTCCGAGTCCTATGGCCTGTGGTTCAGTCTAGCCTGCCTGCCTGCCTGTTTAGGTATAGTCATGTTCACCATGTCTACGAATGTGTTCTACAGGTAATTTATTTTCTCCCCAAAAGCATGTTGACTGATTTGTTAATTTCTACTGTCCAAGAATATAGTGTGTGACGTCAGTCATTGTAACAAATGATTAAATAAATGAAAAAAAATATTTTCTATTGATTAATTTTGAGTAAGGCATTTGGTCCACTGAGGTTAGATGATCCTGTTTTGGGGTAATCCATGGATAATGTTAGCTTAATAATGTTAGCTTAATAATATTAGCTACAGTTAACCTAAGTTTTGCATCTGTTTTTGAGTTATCAAGCTCCTGCTGAACTGCTGTTCTAATTGATATTTACAACCTAAAGGCTCATTTTATGAAATACCTCTATGACATTGATTGCTTATGTAATTTTTAAGTCAATTTTTCTTTTAATTTTATCTGTCTAATGACCTTTATTTTTGCTACAGCTGTTAATTGATTGAGCTTTTTAGATACAGTTGCTTATTGTTGTTTATTGATACATCTGTTTATTGATTGTGTTTTTTGGGGGGCTGACATTGATTGCTTATATGATTTTTAATTGAATTTGTCTCGTATTTTTTTCTATGACCTTTATTTTTGCTACTGCTGTTTACTCTCTGTGTTCTTTACTACTTTGTCTTCTCTCTCATTTGTGTATCCAGCTAGTTAACCTGCCTGTCCAGAATTAGAGTTGGAGAACCTGCCCCACCTGATGACCGTGAAGCCTTAATTTAAAAATAATACCTGCTGTCTCTTCCTAAGTTAAGGAATAGAGGCTAACTTCTCACTGAACTCATCCCCTCAAGGATACAAGAAAGTATGTTTTTGCTCTATGCTAAGTTATTTCCTTAAAACTATAGGTGTAAAATACCCTTCCCTACCAGGATAGCCAGCAGCCATACTCCTCTCTGCTTCTCTACCTCCATCACTTCCCCTCCAGTAACCTATGCACTTGACTGCACTATCTTCCCTCCCTTCCTCCTAGATCCCCTTTTTCCCTCTCTAACACCTATTGTATCTGTATAGCCTTTGTCCATTAGATGGCACCCTTCTCTTGATACTATCTTTGTACATTTAACCTACTGAGTCATACTTGAATTTCTCAGGAAACTATTTTTACCTAACTGTTTCTGAAGTCCCACTCTACCCCTCTTTTTCTCTATAACTCACATAACCAGCATACCTCCTCTTTCTACCATTTTACTCCATTACCACCATAACCATCCTCTATCCACACTTACCTTAGCAGTCAGCATTTCTCTGATTGTTTTCACAAGATTGTTTCTTTATCATTTCCTTGGCTCTTCCCTCTCCATTCACCCTGCGGGCTCACTCCGCTCCCCTACCCTACCTCCAAATCTCACCCACCCCCAGTGCATTTAGCCTTATACCTCTCTGGCTTCTCCCACCTTCCAATCATCCAACCCTAGCCCACAACTCATTAAGGTACTGCACCTTACTACATCCCGCCTCCCGCTTCTTCATATATTCTCGATCCAATCCCATCCCACATTAAACACATTCTATCTTACTACTCCTCTTCCTCTTCATTTTATACTCCTACCTACTTACTCTCCTCCCTCAATGTCCTCAGCATAATGTCTATTTCTCTCATATCAACTCATCTCAAACCCCTACTCCTCTTTTTAATTCTCCCCTTCTTTTTCCTTCCTTATATCCTAACTGCCTATGAACATCTTAGCTACTCCAACTTCAAGCATGCCACAAAAGACACTTCCCTACCATCCCCATCAGGCATCCTAAAACACAGCAACATCACATCCACAACTAACTATCTCTTCTCAAAGTATCACAAAGTCATCCACATTAGCTATAAACACCAACAATCCAAAAGAGCACATATATTGAATATTACTCTAATTCACACATATAGATGGCACCTTCACCTCCCACTCGATGGTGACATCCATCCTAATCCTGGCCCTACCACTAATAGTCCTGCTAACCTAGGAAGACCTTCTCCCTCTTCCATTCATACTCCTACAGGCCTCCAAACTCCCTCTTCATTGCTCACTTAAATATATGAAGTGTCAATAATAAAGTGACTGATCTTCATGCCCTACTGGATATACATGACTTCGACATTCTTTGTCTAACCAAAACATGGTTAAAACCAACAACCCAAGATAATGAAATTACCCCTCCAGGATATAGTATGTTAAGAAGGGATCACATTAACAAAAAGGGTGGGGGTGTAGCCTTATTGTACAAAGCAAACCTCCAGTTTACACAACTTGATACTCACCCACCTTGTGATATCAATAATGAAATTCTTATCACTAAGCTACAACTAAATACTTGCAAGTCCATCTACACTATATGTTCATATGTTCCTCCAGGTAACAACATTACCTCCCTTGAAAATATCCTTAGCTGGCTGTCTACTAACTATCCACAAGAAACCATCATCCTAGGTGACTTTAACATAGACTAGAATACCTGTAACTCCAATAATCCATCTATCTACATTAACCTTCATGGCTTCTCCCAAACAATCACCTCACCTACTCATATACATAAACCTACCAACAAAGAACCCACTCTTGATTGGATCTTAATAAATACTCTACTCACAACATATAGGGCTGGTATCCTCCCTTTTGACATCAGTGATCACTCTCTTACTTATATAATTCGACAAAAGAATAATATTTCCAGCCCCATAACTTTTAGAACTACTCGTTACAATAAACATTTCAACCCAGAACACTTCCAGAATGAACTCAGTGTATGCAACTGGTCACGCTTAAAACATCTCCAACTAGATGAAGCAGTGGCATACTTCAACACTAAGTTCCTTGAAATCTTAGACCACCATGCCCCTTTTCGTACTCTTAGAAACAGTACCAAAACTGCTCCATGGTTCACAAAGGAATCTAAGCAAAAGATTCTACTAAGAAACAAATTTTGGGCCAAATGGCGTACCTCCAAAGACCCATCTGATCATCTAAAATTTAAACAGCTTAGAAACTCGACTAAGGCAGCAATACTTCAGGACAAAAAAAAAATGTCTTTCACCTTCAACAATCCAATCAACAAAGCCCACAGAAATTCTGGTCAAGTATCAATAGACTCCTACATCCAGGCAACTCTAGAACACCTACCCCATCTGGTGGTACACAACACACTCCCAAACAGATTGCTGAGTCCTTCAACACCTTCTTTACTGAAGCTATCCAGTCTCTAGATAACACTTTACCCCCTGTATCCTTTAATCTGCCTTCCTCCACAAATAACTCACCACCCACTTTCCAAGTCCAACCTGTGCCTACATCCCTGATCTGTACCCTCCTTCAGAAACTTAAACCCTCTACCCCCACTGCTGTCTGATTACCTGCTAAGTATCTTCAAATAGCAGCTAAAGTTATTGCCTACCCTATCTCTAATCTAATCACTAGAACCATTACAGAAGGCACCATCCCTACCATCTGGAAAGTCTCTCATATAATCCCCCTACACAAAGGTGGCAACTCAATTGAACTTTCCAACTTTCATCCAATTGCCCTACTCTCTCCCATAGCTAAAATTATGGAAAAATGTATTCACTGGCAACTTCTAGACCACCTTCTCCATAATAACCTTTTAGCTAGCTCTCAACGTGGCTTTCGACCTTTTCATAGCACCACCACTGCCCTACTATCATTTTCTGACCTCATTAACAAACAACGTAATAATAACACCCTGTCCTCTGCTATCTTTATAGATCTTTCAAAAGCATTTGACATGGTTAACCATCAACTACTACTGAATATACTTAAGTCCCTTTCCCTCGATACTCAAGCCCTACAGTGGTTCAAGTCCTACCTAGACAACAAGCTACAGGCAGTGCTTTGGGACAATACTCTATCCTCCCTCCTTCCTGTCTCCCTTGGTGTACCCCAAGGTTCTATTTTGGGTCCTCTTCTATTCTCTATATTTATAAACGATCTATCTATTAGTATCCCCCATGCTATATCCATACAATATGCAGATGACACCACACTAATATCCTCAGCTATAGATCCTTCAGAACTGCAGTCCCTCACACAAAATGTCTTTGGGCATGTAGAGGAATGTTTTTTACAGCGTTGTCTCCTCCTTAACCCTAAAAAGACTAAACTACTGCTGTTTACTTCCACACAAAAATCCTCCCCACTTCACTTCACTATTAAATCTAAAAATGGTACAGTTATATCCCCTGATACTAACACTAAACTCTTAGGAGTAACTATTGACCATAACCTCAACTATGATACTCACATCAATACCACAATATAATCAGTTAACTGAAAACTAGGCTCTCTCTACAGAATTAAACCCTTCCTTACTCCCAATGCCAGAACTGCCATTGCCCACACCCACCTATTCTCAACACTCTTTTATGCCTCTACTATATATACAAACCTATCTAAAAGCAACCTCAACAAGCTGGCAACCTCTTACAACAATATTGTCAGATTTGCTACCAGCTCCCTATTTAGAACCCACCACTGCCTAAATCTTAATCAACTGAGTTGGTTAGAATTGCAAAATCAAATTATTTTTCACCAACTGGTTATTTCCCACAAAATCCTTTATTATCCAGGCAATATACCAATTCTCACAGTCTAATCAGCCCATATAAAAATCTAACAAACCTGCACTCTGCAAACAAACTACTCATACCTACCCAAAAACCTAACAATAAAGCAGGAGAATCCCTTTTCTCTATCACTGTGGGAAAAAGCTGCAACCTACTTCCTAGTGCAATCACTTCTCTTTCTTCTACTTCTCTATTTAAAAAGAAACTCAAGTCATACCTTACAACCCACTGGCTATGTCCCTGCACCAACCCCGACTAGAGTGTCTCTTACTGTAACCTTAGGCTACTACCACTTATATCTGTCTTCACAGCCACTTCAAGGCCCCTACACTAGACATTCTCTTATTACAACTAGGAACAACTGAATTTGCCTTCTTTCTGCCTTATCTTTAGTCACTACCCTTGTACTAATTCTTCCAATTCTGTTATTATCTGGCCTGTTCTCCTGTTCCTGTTTATTACTTTGCTTTGGTATCTACCCACCTTTCTAAATCCTCTCTTTATTTTCTTCTTCTTGCACTCAAAAAAAATGGAATACCTGTTATTGTCTTACAAGTATCCTGTAATTGTAGTTTACTGCTCTGTTTTTGTGCATGTCTTTGTATCCTGTAATTGTAGTTTACTGCTCTGTTTTTGTGCATGTCTTTTTATGGAGCTTTTCTCCCCAGACCTCTACTGAAAATGGACATATATCCAGTTAGACTAGCCCGGTCAACAAATGTAAAATAAATAAATAAATAATTGCAGAAAATTATTTATACCATACATATGAAAAAGAATATTGTTTTTCAAACACTGGTATAGATTTATGTAGTGGACAAACAAAAAGATATTTTCCCATAATATATACAGTATTAAATGCATACAGCCCATGTGTCCACCTCACAGCAGCAGGATCTCATTTTTTTTTTCCTGCTTGTGGTACTGTGCGTGCAGATCCTGTCTGTCACTGTGTGATAATATGGATTTTTACCATGTGCTTTGGTTTCATTTCACATCATAAAAAAAGAGGCAAACCCATTATTTCATGGTCCTCTAAGGTATGTGTGTGTGTGTGTGTGTGTGTGTGTGTGTGTGTGTGTGTGTGTGTGTGTGTGTGTGTGTGTGTGTGTGTGTGTGTGTGCATGTGCACGTGTGTGGAGACTGACATGAACCTGTATATTATCCATTACTACTTTGGTGCCTAATGTCACTTGATTACTGGGTTCCCCTATTTTCCCCTATGATCCTTAGTGGAAAAATAGTATAAAGTGGGCACTGGAAAAAAAAAGAAAGAGAAAGAAAGAAAGAAAGAAAGAAAGAAATAAAGAAAAAGAAAGAATGAATGAATGAATGATGTGCATGAGTGATGTTGCTCATATACCTTCTCTTTTCTGCATTATAAGATCACATTAACATGAATATACTGCAGCTGTCCTCACCTATTCTGTCAGGGCTTAATAAAACTGATTACAAATTTCCTTTGAATGTGTTTACTGAAGGCTGTACATACCTCTCAATTGTCCAGATTTGAGTAGAATGTCCAGATTTTTGCCTTGTATTTTTGGTCTGCTTCTCATAGAATTTGTGTTTTTCTGGCAAATCACTGAGTATTGAAGTCACTAAATGATGGCATACATTTGAATTTCAAACTTCATATCCTTCAGAAAAAAATGCATACTAACACAAATCTTATTGTAAGTTTTTAAGATCAATATTTAAAATATGTGCCTATTTTTGGGTCATTGTCCCTGCTTTATTTTAGGCTTTGTCAGATTTCCTGCACTAAGAGGTTCAGAAGTGTGCTGGAATATGATGCTGACAGTGCAAATGTTACTAGAGATATAAAGGAGTAGAACATCTCAATGTAATTCGTATTTATTAGTGTGGTACTAAGTGAAGTGACAGAACAATTTAGCTTTACACAAGTGTTATATGGTATTTTGTGTAAAGCGGTATGATTGCTTACTCTGGTTTGTACATGAGAACTAGGAAAGGAAATAACAGCCTGTTCAGCCAAGCTATGAATCGAAGATTTGGCATTCCTACCAATTATCTGGTACACGGCGTTTAGAATGAGAGCAGGGATATGTTATACCCCTTAAGGGCACTGTGTATGTAGAGTTCACTTAGTAACTTTAGTTCATATATTCTTGGACTTAAGATTGCCACCCATCCTGTTGTCAGCGGAATACTCATGGGTTGAGCTGCCTCATCCCGTTGCCCACTGTGCAAAATAGTGGGACTTGAAAAGTCCCGCTTTTCCATCCCACTGAATTGCAGTGGAAAAGCCGCAATTACTTCCAGCTTTTCCATGGCAATTCAGTGACATCACCAACCCAGACCTGCAGGCAAAGCTGCTGCCTGTTAGGTCTGGGTGCTTTAATTCATGCAGCAATTGGCTGCAGTTTATGAAAGGGGTGAGGACTGGGGCAGGAAAAGCCCTGCAAAGATCACGGCTGTATGAGCGCTTTGTTTTAAGCACTTCTACAACTGCTAAAAAAATGACCGAGATTTTTTTTTTTTTTCATGAGCCAGCAATCCATCCGTTCGTCCAGCCAGCCAGCCAGTCATCCATTCATCTAGCCAGTCAGCCATCCATTTATCTATCCAGTCAGCCATCCATTCATCCAACCAGTGAGCCATCCGTCCATTCATCCAACCAGCCAGCCATCCATTCATCCAGCTAGCCAGCCATCCATTCATCCAACCAGCCAGCCTTCCATCCATTCATGCAGCCAGCCATCCATTCATGCAGCCATCAATCCATCAAGCCATCCATCCAGTCATTCATCCATCCAGCTGCTACTCCCACCAACCAGCTAGCCACTCCAGCAGCCAGCCAGCCAGCCAGCAAGGCACTCCAGCAGCCACCCAGCTAGCCACTCCAACAGCCACCCAGCTAGCCACTC
>NC_056738.1:304881267-304888767 GCF_019279795.1 Protopterus annectens | reverse complement strand
TTTCTAGAATAAAAGATTGTTTTACTATGTATTTTCTGAAGAATATGAAGTCTGAAATTCAAATGCCTGTCAGTTTTGCTTTTGATGGAACAAAAACAATTTTCAGCAGTGGCCCAAGGGAAATACTGCAGACTCATGTCTTTGTAAAATGGCAGGACACCAGAGCAAATCCACACAAACACAGGGAGGAGATGCAGACTCCACACAGAAGGCACCCCAGCCAAGACTCCAACCAGAAAAACCTATAGCTGTGAGGCAGCAATGCTACCACTGCACCATCAAATATGTAAGGAATTAAACATTCAGAAACCTGAAGTCTGAAATTGAAATGCCTGTCACTTTTATTTAACATTTGTTAACCAGGACAGTCTGACTTGGAACAAAAAAACAATTTTTAGCAGAGGCCCAGGAAGAAATAATGTAGACATGTCTTTGTAACATGGGAGGACACAAAAGCAAACCCACAGAAACACAGGGAGAAGATGCAGACCCCACACAGAAGGCATCACAGCTAAGAATCAAACCTGAGAACCTACAGCTGTGAGGAAACAATGCTACCACTGCACCATCAAACATTTAAATATTTAGAAACCACAGATACTATGAGGAACAGAACAAACCAAATCTGAGACAAAAATCTGCAAAATCTTTACAAATGGTGGTGGGTAGGGAATTTAGGCCCTTAAGACCTCCATACAATGTACAGGGTTCAAGCCTGAGGTAATCCCTACCACACCATCATGGGTCTGCTGTAGCCACCAGTATATAGTTGCTGGGGCAACACACACACACACACACACAGACACACACACACACAAAATAACTGCTTCCATATCAATATTCACACAAGGGTTACCAACCCCCACAGATCACATACACAACTTCTTAAATGGCTCAGCTAAATTCACACAAGGGTTACCAACTCACATACATATCTCCTGCTTTACATGGCTACATGATTAGCTTGTCTCCTCCTCTTTCTAACTGTGCTATAAATACTGCAAGTAAAACATTGAAAAGTAGATTTCTGAAGAAGTTCATATTGCTCAATAAAAGCAGCGAAAAGCAAATGACGCTTTAATCCTTCTACGTCCCGCGGTCAGCGTTTTCTTTGCTCAAGACAGGCCACCCATGCCTCACCACATAGTATAAGTTTCATTTTCCTGGTAGTAGCAATAAGTGTTATTTATATATATATATATATATATATATATATATATATATATATATATATATATATATATATAGATATATATATATATATATATATATATATATACAATAACAATAATATCATCATCATCATCAATATCATCAATATATATATATATATATGTGTATATATATGTGGATGTGTGTGTATATATACATGCACACGCATACACGCACACGTATTGCTACATATGTGTAATATGTGTAAGCTGCCATATGTACACACACACCTATCATATGTGTATTGTTGTATGCTGCATATTACATAATAATAATATATATGGTTATTGGTGTGTAATAATAAGGGTCACCTGCATCATTGGCTATTATAATACATGCCACGCACATTGCTGGTTGTAACATGTTAGTGTGTTATATAGTTATTGGCTGGTTATTACATATGTGCTATATATGCATACATATATATAAGGCAGTGGCAGCATATATATATTTATATATGTATATATATATATGTTATATAATAAGGTTTTGTTGCTATACATGCAGTATATATATATAATATATATAAGTATATATATATATATACATACAATAATAATATCACATATCATTACAAGTATAGTATGTTGTTATATAAATATGTATATATATATATATGTTGGCATGCATACATAGGTTGCTAAGGCTGCTATGCTGGTTGCTTCATATATGTATAGAAAGTTATATATAGAGCATATTGTATGCTACATACATATACATATATAGATGTAAAACATATATACATATATATAAGGTTATTACATATTGGTGCTGTATACTCTGTCATCACATATATATATATATGGTATATACAGTATATATATATATATATATATATATATATACACATATGTATATGTTATGTTAATACATATATGTACATATATATATAAGGTTGTTGTATGTTGTTGTTGGGAGTATATATATATAGTATGTATATATCATATATATGTATGTTGGTATGTATATGACACGGATATGGCTACATACAAGCAAGGGTGTATGTGCTAGAGCATATAAGGTTGTTGTTAAGGAAGGTCATCATGTATACAGCAGCAGCACATATATAATATATATATGTATGTACACACATGTGTGCACATGGCATGTATGTATATGGCATGTATATGTATGGCTATGCTGTATACATATGTATGGCTGGCTGGTTGGCTGCTGTTGTATATATATTACATGCACATTGCTACATATACATATTTTACACACGCTTTCAATATACATACAAATATATATATATATACATATATATTAGATATATATATAGATATATATATATATAGATGTATATATACATACATATACATACAAATATATATATATATATACATACATATACATAAAAACATATATATATATATATATATATATTTATACATACATATACATAAAAACATATATATATTTATATATATATATATATACATACAAACATATATATATTTATACATACATATACATACAAACATATATATATTTATACATACATATACATACAAACATATATATATATATATATATATATATATATATATATATATATATATATATATATATGTATACACACATATACATATATTTATATATAAATATATATATATATATATATATATGTATACATACATACATATACATATTTATATATAAATATATATATATATATATATATATATATATATATATGTTATAAAAGAGTATAGGTGGTATATATATATGTTATACATACATATACATACATAAATATATGTGTGCGCACATACATAAATATATGTGTGCGCACATACATAAATATATGTGTGCGCACATACATAAATACATATTATTTATATATATCTCTCATATATATTCTATATACATATATATATATATAATATTGCTATGTATATATTATGTACACACACACAATAATAACACATATATATATATATATATATACATATATATATATATATATATACACATATATATATATGTATACACACACACACACAATAATATCACACATATATATATGAGCAGGTATATATATATATATATATATATATATATACACACACATATATATATATATATATATGTACAATAATAATAATATTGTTGTATATATATATATATATATATACAGTTAATATCATCAATATATATATATATATATTGTTGTTGGTTATTCATATCTATATATATATATATATATGTTGTTGAGCAATATATATATGCATACATATATATATATGTTATATATATATATACATATTCATATACATATTATTGGTTATATTGTCATTGTTTATTACATGCGGTATAGGTATGTATGTATATATATATATATATATATATCTATATATATATATATATATATATATATATATATATATATATATATAAGGAGTGTTACATACATATAAGTTGGTATATGGAGCATACATACATATATATATACATACATACATGTATATAAATATATACATACATGCCATATATATATAAATATTACATACATATATATATTATTACATTATTATTACATATGTCATTGTTATTATTGTTAAGGAGTATTGTTATTGTTACATATAAGGTTGGTTGGATATTGTTGTTATATAATTATATATGTTAGTTGTATATTGTTGTTATTATATGTTATATACACATATACGCATGGCCAATATTACATACTATATTCATATTCATATATATATATATAGAAAGAAGCAGTTTATATATACAGCAGCAGTATTTATATATATAGCATATACACACAGCATGCATACATATATAAGTCTGTGGTCTCATATATATAAGCATATAAGGTTGTTGGGCATATATGTTAAGGCAAAGTGTACATATATAAGGTTATTAAATATTATATATAGCGCATAAGGTATACATACATATCTGCTATCTATATCTATATATATATGTTGTTGTTGTTAAGGTTATACAGCAAAGAAGGCTGTGCTGCTGCTGCTGGCCACAAGGCTGGCTGGCTGTTGTTGCCATGCCACGCCACTGGCTGCTGCTGGGCTGGCTACACACACACACACATGCTGGGCTATTGCTGGCTGGCTGGCTGGGCTGGCTGGTCATTATTGGCTGTATATATACATGCCATATATATGTATATACATATATACATATATATACATATATATATATATATATATATATACAATATTATATATGTATTAAATATGTGTATATATATATATATATATAGCATATATGTTATATATATGCATACATATATATACTCATATATATATATATATATATATATGTATGTATATGGTTGTTAAGTATAATACATAGGCATGCATACATTATGTTATATATGTATTCATATCTATATATGTTGGAGCATATATTAAGTTAAGGCTATTACACATTGTTAATAAGGCGCGTTGCTATTGGCTGGTTGTTGTTATGCTATGTCATCATTATTGCTATTATGCCATTATGTATATCACATATATATATATATATATATATACATAATATATGTTGCTATGTGTGTATATATGTACACACAATATATGTATATATATACATGTATATATGTTGCTATATGGCAGAAAGAAGAGTATATATATATAGCACATATGTTGTTATATATATGCTACATATATATATATATATGTTACTGTGCATAAGGTTGGTTGTTACATAGCAGTTACAGCAAGGCTGGCTGCTGCCAAGGCCATCATCATCACTGGCTGTGCTGGTTGTTGCTGCTGGAAGGCTGGCTGTTGTTATTATGCTGGCTGGCTGGCTGCTGCTGGCTGGCTGGCACATGCATGGCTGCTGCTGTTGGCTGCTACATACATAAAATACGCTGCTGCTATGGCTGCTGTTGCCACACGCATGGCTGGCTGGCTGGCTGGCTGGTTATATATATATATGTATATATGAGGTTATTATATATATATATATACATGTATATAAGGTTGGCATGCTGGTTGCTGCTACGTGTTGTTGTTGTTGAGCAGTTGTTGCTAAGGCTGTTGTTGTTGCTGCTGCTTTGCCATATAAGGTTGGTTAAGTTACATATATGGTTACGTGTTGTTGTTAGCTATGCTGCTGCTATATATGTTACGTATGCTGGCATGTTGCTGGGAGTTATTGCTGGAGCATGCCATATTGCTGCTGGCTGGCTGGCTGACATATAAGTCTCACATTGCTGCTGCTACACCACATTGCTGGCACATACACATTGGCTGCCAAGGTTGTTGCTGGCTGTTGTTACATCCACACTGCTATTACAGGCCATTGTTGTTGCTGGTTACAAGGTTATTACACACACACATGCTGTATTATATATATATATATATGTATATATATATATATAGTTATGTATATATATATATATATATATATATATATTCACATATATATAGGTATATAATAATATTAAGTATATATATATATATATATATATATATATATATACATACATATATATATACAATATCATCATCATCAATACCATTATATATATAAATATATATATAATAATATTGTCAATAATATTATTGCTATATATATATATATATATATATATATTACCACATACATATATATATATATATATATATATATATATATATGTAACACACAATAATATATATATATACACACATATATATGTTGTTGGTTATTATATATATATATACACAATATTGTATATATATAAACATACATATATATATATATATATATATATATATATATATATAGTCATCAATATCAATACATATATATAAACATATAATATATATATATGTTGTTATATATATATATATATATACATATATATATATATGTTATTATGTATATATATATATATATATATATATATATATATATATATATATATACAATAATAATAACATATATATATATATATATATATATATATATATATATATATATATGTCATCATCAATAATATATATATGTTGTTATATATATATATAAATATCATCATCACATATATATATATATATATATATATATAATAATATATATATAAACATACATATATATATATATATATATATATATATAAGTAATAAAACATGCATATATATATATATATATATATATATATGTTATTAAGTTATATTATTGCTATTATATATATATATATATATACAATACAAGTATATAAACATGTTACAGTATATACAGTTATATATGCTGGTTGCTACATATATGCATACATGCATTGGCTGCTGGCTATGTTGTTGGTGTTACATATATAAGGTTACTGGCTGCTGCTGCTGGTTGGTTGTTGGAGCACATGCACATTGTTACGCTGCCAAATATTGTTATATGCTGCTGTTGGCTATTATTACAGCATACATGGCTGGCTGTGTCATCACGCACGCCATTGGCTGTTGTTACATATGGCTGCTGGCTGGCTGGGCTGGCTGGCTGGCTGGCTATTGGCTGGGCAGCGCTACGGCTGTTATTGGCATAAGGCGTTGCGTTACGCCGTGTTATTATGCGGCGCGCTACATATATGTTGAGCAGGCGTTATATTACGTATTATATATAGTGTTGGAGTATATATATATATGTTATTGTTACATACATGTTGGCTGCCATTGTTGGTTGTTACATAAGGCTACTTACGTTATTGTTGTTAAATATTGAAGTATACAAGGGTTATTGTTGTTGAGTATAAGTTATTATATATATATATATACATGTCATTTACGTTATTGTTATGTTATTGTATATAGCATATATATATTATTGGTTGCTGTTACACACGCATTGCCATTGGCTACATATTGCTGGTTGCTGCTATTATTATTACAAAACATGTGCATTGTTATTATTATGCACATTATTAAGGTTATATATATATATATATATATATATATATATATATATCTATATTACGCATACAATATATATATATATATATATATATGTATGTATATACATGCATACATATATATATATATATATATATAGTGTTGAGTGTTATATATATATGTTATTTAATACATATATATATATATATATATATATACACGTACATATATGTTACATATGCTGCTGGGCTGGTTGCTGCTGGCTGGTTGTTACATATATACAGTTGTTGGGAGCTGTCATTTGTATATACACACGCATTGCTATGCTGCTGGTTGTTGTTACATACATACACATACATGTTGCTACACACGCATACATACATACATACACATATTACACACGCATTGCTGGCTATATTAGTTGGCTATTATTGGTTGAAGGTTATTATTATTA